>NC_135768.1:6336484-6517105 GCF_052425735.1 Oculina patagonica
CAACCTGGGGGAGGCGCTTTAATAGAGATGGGGCTGAGTGTAACTAATGTGCGAGCATGTTCGCATAATAGGACATTAATACGTCCTTTTGGGACTTTTTGGCGGTAAATCTTCGGGGCTCGATCGCAAGAGAGGCTCGCGGCTCGCGAAAATAAAAGCTCGGGCTCGCAGAATAGCCTCCCCCGATGGGGCTTATAAAAGACGCCGGACTGTGGCTAAGTTTAAAACTTAAAATGTAACAGTATTCCTCAGTATTGCATTGCGCATTCCTTACTGCGCATTCCTTACTGCGCATAATTTTACGCGTGATTAGCTGGCGCACACTAAGAAAATGGCGGCTTTTTTTTACGGTTAGTGTCCCATACCAGCCGAAGCTTAACCCAGTTTCCGTTGCAAACTATGAGTATTTCCTCTACTCTCCGGATGATCCATGACAGCGTTACCTCCTCTCCATCCCCCAACATTAAATTAATGTATGAATCCACACGAAATATTCAACACTGAAGTTATTTTACAGTACTTAAATAACTTTACATCACGAGATCTTTACCCCATTTTTCTTAACAAAGACTTATGTGGAATTACAAAACACGACACTGTACATATGTTATCACAATTCTTTCATTTTTTTTTATTTTAATATTTACAGGAGCCATAATCGGGGACGGAGACCATAAGCGCGAGATTGAGGTTGCCCTTATAAGTGACAATTTTGCTATTTTTAGAACAAATTGCGCCATCTTCGACGTCAAAAACCGCGCGAATACACGCAAAATTGCGCAGGTTCTTACGGACATGAGTTGGAGTCCCGGCGAACAAGATCTCTATTACGGACACCAAATTGTTGTCCCGAAGGTCTCCGTTGTAGTGAGAGTTGACTGTATGTGGGCCAGCTGGAAAATAAGGACTGGACTCTGGACTGGACTGTAAACTATTTTTATTCAATTATTAAACGAAGTTAACCTTTTTAGTATTATCACTACAATCAGTGTGTGGTTTCGTGAGAAATGAATTGACGTGAAATGAAGTGCAAAATGACAAAAATGTTCACGACGAGCCTATAGGGGTGGTCTCAACCAAAATGAAAAAAAAATTGGAGTGAAACAACACAGTTGACTACAAATAAAATAGAAATACAAGAACATTTTTAATTACAGAAGTCGAGGATAATATAATTACCTACATCTAACAAAATGGGCGTAAGAAAACAACAGCACTGACAACAGTGTTCTTTTGGGAGTAGCACGCATGCATGGTCTCATGAACAATAGCTACACGTGTAAGACGGCGTCTAAACGTTGTCTTCGTAAAGTCCGGCTCATCGGCGTTCAAATAATGCAATTTAGACTCCGGTCAGCCATGGTTTTATATGTATTCATCGTCTAAACTTTGATTTTGAGAACGTTTGGTTTGGTTTTGACATGTTTAAAGGAGAACTCCGGGGTAAAAATGAAGTTATTTGGTATATTTGGCCTATATCTCCTACTTCTTTTTTTGAAAACCGTTTCTTCAGATCGTTCATTTAAACCTATATATTTTACCTGAAAGGCAAGTGAAAAATGCGATTAAGTTCCGCCATCTTGGAA
The DNA here is from genome assembly GCF_052425735.1 of Oculina patagonica. Taxonomy (NCBI): domain Eukaryota; kingdom Metazoa; phylum Cnidaria; class Anthozoa; order Scleractinia; family Oculinidae; genus Oculina; species Oculina patagonica. The sequence continues at coordinate 6,338,071 of NC_135768.1, forward strand.
GAATATGAGCCGCGTTATGTTGGCCAGCAGTACGATGTGATGTATGAACGTCAAAAGCTTTTTCGCGGGATCTTCAAACCATACTATAGTTTCGCTCGGTTCGCTCTTATTTTCGGCAACGTGTCCTCATATAGTTTTATTTGGCTATTTTTTCATATAGTTTTATTTTCGGCAATTTGGCTTCATATAGTTTTATTTGGCCAGCGGAGTAAACCTTGGCGATGCCATGTTTCGGCGCCTAGAATTTTCCAGGACGGTGTCGATTTTAATCAAAGTGGCTATGAGCCACTGGACTCGCGACAATTTATTATGAAACAAGAATCGAAAACCACAAACTGACAAATAACGATTTGCCAGAACAAATCATGTTAAACTTTCCAATTTTCAGTTCACTTCACCAGTTTAATATATCCAAAATAGAAAGAAAGAGAAAAGAATTGCTTCAACACTTCTGCGAAAGTTTGCCACGACTTTGTACCCAGAACAACATTTTATATTGCGTCACATCCTCGGAGACCCAGGGGCAGTTAGTGGGGGCGGGGGAATGCCTATACGGGTGAAAAAAAAAATCGGCGAAGAATAGTCAAGAATCGCCGATTTTTTTTTCGCCCCTATAGGCTTTCCACCGCCCCTACTAACTACCCCTGGGTCTCCGAGGATGATTGCGTCAGCACCATGTCTGCTTATCGAAAGCAGGCCAAAAGGCCGTGAGTTCGAGTCCCGTACCTGTCGGTTGTAAATTGTTTTCTTCCCTTCTTTCTTTCTTTTTCCTTTTTCCTTTTTTCACTATTTTTAAACGCATGTGTTTAAATCATTTTGCTACAAATATCAATTATTGTACCGTAATGCAGAACCATCTGACAATTTCGAATACAAAATGAGGAAGGCAAGGCCGAGAAATAATATAATTGCAAAAACTAGGTTTTGGTTTATTAAAATAATACTGATATTAGTACAATATTTCGACTCTATTTATGTAATGATAAATGAAAAGAAGATTTCTTGAATTTCTCAGTTAATAAGGCGTGTTTTTATTGCGTAATATACCGTAACTAAAAATGTAGGTAATCAAAGAACAGGTCTGATTCTCTATAGGTATTATAACTCTTGCACGCATTGCGTGCCTATGTTTAACAAGAAGCAAAGGAGTGGAATTCACTGCACTCACTAAAACTCGGAATTTTCCAAGATAAAAGGCAGCCCATAATGGGCAACAACGTTTCACCTTCGATTTATGAAATAAAGAGTTGGAACGTGAGTTATTTTTCTCTGTCAGCCTCGTGGAATTGATGCTCCGTCACATCAGCTAGCAGCTATGAAACGAGGTGAAGCTGTTTCGTTTCCATTGAGTGCTTCTTTCCTTCTTTTTGCCCGTTGTTTGCTGCTCAAAGAAGCTGTAGCAACAAATGTCATGCCATGCGTTTGGTGTTTATTTTTATTGCTCGCAAGTTTTACTTTTACCGGTAGTTAAAGTTTGATCAAACTTGAGACAAGTTTGATTCCTTATTTGTTTTGTTAAATACAATTAAAGCTCCGAGTTATTTCTTAGATTTTCTCAAAGCTAAGTCACAAGCAAACCGACGTAAGCCGAAGAACTGATTATGATTTTATGAGCGGGAAAACCCCCAAGAAAACGATGCATACCAGCAAAAATTCCAATGATTTTGCATTTTTCCGAGTTTTTTTTTATTATCTCTTCTTGTCCCCATATCCCGTTTCGTTCCTCTTAGCCGGCGGAGATCTTGGCACGAGAAAATATACAATTTACCAACGCCAAACAGGTAAAAGCACTTGAAGGAATTAATCGAAGCTCGGACACGAACGTGAGCTATTGCACATCTCGACAAACACATCCTCTCAAGTTTATTTTAATGTTACAACGACGTTGTACTGAAATACAACGTCGCCATGGAGACCTTGTTACGCGTAAAGTTTCCTGCCTGGTGGCTATTGACAAGATGAAAACCGCATACACCAATGACTGTGGGCGGATCACAAGTGGGCTTGGCATGCAAACAGACTCTTTCAAATGATTTTTTCCTCTTAGCATTTTTGCAGTCACCATTATCAGCTTTTGCAAGTCAAATTTCATCAGACGTGTAAGAAGCGCACGAGGCTTTAAGTTTTTCAATAAGACTGACTTTCGCTACGGTGTGGAAATATCTTCATTCGAAAGCTTGCTGCGCACCTACTTTGCTCTGTGTTGTACGGTAGCTCGGACGCAAACTATTTCAAGAAAAATTCAAACAGATGAAAGCGATGCGCATCATCTTTGGGCGAAGGAAACAACGTACGCGGAAGAAAGTTGCCTTCATATCAGTTACCCTTCTTGTTGTTATTGGGGTCTACTCATTTTTGGAAAAAACACCACGGGTGCGATTAGAAGACTTTGATGTGATTCCCTACAAATCGATAGCTCGATGCGATCGTCAGGAAAACGGCGAGTTAAACTGTCCGGATATTCGTCGAAACGGAACAACGTTGCTACGCCGAGCTCAACTTGTGCTTACACGGCTGCTCATAATCTTTGATCTCATTGCTAAGAAGCACGGTGTAAGATATTGGCTATTCAAAGGAACTCTTCTTGGTGCAGTCAGACACCACGGCCACAACCCGTTTGACGATGATGTGGACATCTGTCTACCTAAAGCAGAATTCGAAAAGTTTATCAAATATGGCGTAAACGATCTTCCCGAAGACATATTTTTTCAAACCGTAGAAACAGACATCCATTACAAAGTTCCACCGGGAAGTGGCATACATGGGAAACTACGAGACAGAAGGAGCTGCTACAAGACTTGCTTGCAGATAGGTTGTGAACACATGGATGGCTTACAGATTGACATCTACGTCGTGGAAAACGACTCGGACGGAAAACGGTTCGTTAATGAAACAACCTACAGGCACCCTAGTTTATTTGTGGAAACGCTTACCAATAGCCCAAATTTTACCACTGGAAACGGGAGTGACATTTTCCCATTGACAGAGGTGAATTTTGATGGTTTCGTTCTTCCCGCTCCACGAAACTGGGAGAAACTTTTGAAGTCGATTTATGGAGATCATTTTATGTTCTCCATTCCCTGTGATAAGCCACCAGGACATATCATCACAGATGCGTTACGAAGTTGTGAAGAAATAAAGGAATCACTTACATGGTTTAATTTCCTCAAGAAACTACTAGGAATGTAACGGATAAACAGATTATAAGAAAAGTTTCATATAAAGCCGGGATTTCCCAGACGACGCTCTCGGAGTCACGAACACGTCATTTAAAACCGAAAAGAGTGAGTAATATATGGAAATTATCGAATCTATTTCATTTACATGTGTTTTCGACAACGGCATGCCAAATATAATACTTCCTTCTTATGAGTAGTGGTGGTTTTAATATATAGTTACTAATTGCTTGTTTAATTGAACAGCAACAGAAAATCAATAGGTTATTAACTTATATTATATTAACTTATTATTATTATTATAGAACAGGCAGAAAGAACAACGTTTTATCCAAACTATAGCTTTTGAGCGTTTTTATAACCGAGGTATTGCGAAAATTAGTTTCATAACTATTACGGTACTTATTTCGTTTGTACCCGCCATATTGGTGAAAATGTCAAAAATATTCGTTTTGTGACTGTTTCGAACTTTATGCCGGTTCGATTAGATGAGATATTAGAAGTAACTTTACACAGTTATACGGGAAATTGTGACTCCTTAATTTCTGGACTGGAAAGAGTTCATCGTCGTACTCAATAGTCAAACTATGACAAACAAACAAAAATATAACTTGATACATTCCAAAAAAGCTCTCGAAAATCTTGAACTCGACGGTGTAATTTCATTGCAATACAATAAGTCTACCCACAATTCTGTTTGTCACTCCCGTGAAAGATGATTGTAAAAGGTCCTTGTACTTGTAATCTTGTACTTGTAACTAACTTTGCCGCATAACTCTACGATCTTACTGCCCCTAAACGGCATATTTTAATATCCTCCCAGTCTCCAAGGACCCGGTCCATCATTCTCACACACAAATCAAAACAACATCACATAAGTGAATGTCTGTACTTGGAAAACTGTGTGCCCATGGGTTCCGAAACATTTGATCCAGTTATCATGAAATCTCGGAAGCCTTTGTGATGAGTCATAATGTCGGGTTTCTGCGTGTTGTTTCAAACGCAGTCTCCAACTTTTTCCCGCAAGGTCTCGGAGTCCTGGAATTGGTTACTTTTTGGTCGAAGGTCTCGGTCCAAATAAAACAAAAAGCGTTTAGGAAATGCGTTCATTTTCTAACAAAAGAAATTTTTCCCGGAGCGACACCGCGGATGAATCACTTCAAATTTACGTTTTCTTTTGTTGAATAAATGTTACACTTCAGCGTTCCCTTAAAGCGAGTTTGGATTCAATTCAGTGATCCAACCAATAGGAAGCTAAACTGGGTGCTTAAGTTTGACGTTGTCTCGAGCAGCTAGGCAATATTTCAAGTGTATTCACACAGTGTTAATATCAGTTCGTGCATATTAGACATGGATGGAATCACAGTGTGACAGACTTGTTTGTCTTTCAAAAGAAGAGAAGGTATCATATTTTTCGAACTTGCTGCCGTTTACATTCAAGTCTAAAGTTAGACTGAAACAATAGCTATCCGACTTTTCCCAGTTTTCGTTACTAACTTATACGTTCACCTAATGATTTTAGATTCTAAAGACAGTTTACCTAGCAATTCTTTTCCGTTTATTCAGATAATTATTTGTTTTAATAGGGCACGCGGAAGCTAGTTTTGAAAATTAGCATATCTGTTTTAAATATATTCTGTCAGTTGTATTGATCTTGCAATATTGAGCACACTATGGCGGCGCCACATCTCATCAAGGCGTGAAGGGTCGTTTTAGACATTCAATTATCAACAAGTGATGTAAAATTTTTTGTTATCTATTAACAGTTTTGAGTAGGGCTTTCCACAAGTTGCTTGGTAACTTTTTGGCAACTTTTCATATTTCGAGCAACTTTTCCCCTTCGAGCAACTTTTTTCCTCTCGAGCAACTTGTTGCATTTTGAGCAATTTCCAGACCGAAGATCTCCGAAGATTATCCGAGTGTTGTTCAAAAGACCATACGAACGTTTCCGAAGATTTACGAAGTTTGCCGAAGATTTTCGAGGAACATCTGAAGACGTTTAAACTTTTGGTTCATTCTGCCTAAAACATTACAAAACTCGTCCGGAAACATGACGTCATTGATATCTTCACGATTGTTCTCAGTTAAAGTAAACCTTGTTATTTAACAAATTTTTCCCTTAGTATGTTATTTAGATACTTCTTTTGCTGAAAAATTGCTGTGAAATGCATATATTTAGAGAAATGCTCTTGATTAGACGCAGCGTTTTGGATTTTTTGGAGCAACTTTCGAGCAACTTTTTATTATCAGAATCAATTTTTTGGGATTTTTGAAGCAACTTTTGAGCAACTTTTTGAGAAATTACGGGCAACTTTTTGGGAAATCTCGAGCAACTTGTGAAAAGCCCTAGTTTTGAGCTTCAACGTCCCAAACCGAGGCTCATCACGCGACTCAAGCTTTGGAAGTATTCAGAAAACGCACATTTGATAGCTGTACTAGCCGTGATCCATTAATCTGTTAATAGAGGGAAAGGGTTAGGAAGCCCAGCAAACGCGAACATTAAAGGAGCAAACAAACAGACCAAGATTTAGGTTGGAAGATCCATGACCGTGCACATCTTTTGTTTTGCACTCATAACACTATGCATGTGTTACGTAATCGCAATGTTTTTATTGGTTAAGTGCATGAACACACACCTATTGTATTTTGTCAGGTTTTGATCACTGTCAACCCCCGAAATAGCGAACAAAAACCTATAACAAAGAACTTTGCCGGGCTTCATAGCCATTTCCTTCTATTAACCCTTAATATGCTGAAATTACTCCAAAACCACGTTTTTTAACCGTTAATTGATTTTCTTGGCTCTGGGGTCCTACATTTCTCTAAAAATTTCTCTAAACTTTGCTAGAAATGCACTTTCTGACACTGCAGTAAGTTTTTGATGAAGTTTCCATGTAAAAATGTACAATATTTTACTTTGGCGCATGCGCATAAGCCAAAATTTGGACTTTTTTTCCCTTGCTCCTTTCCTTTTCATTTTTCTCTGCTTTCTTATTCTCTCTATCTTTTACTCTGTGCACCCCTTCTACTGGCCTGAAAAGTTTTGATCTTAATCAATGCAAACCCTTGAAAGGTAGCGTGCCAATACAGCCGCTTCTCATTCGCTACCGCTACGAAGAGCTTTTCGTAGCGGGAGCGAATGAGAGGCGGCTTTATTCGCAGGCTAAAGGGAAGGGTTGTTTTTATAGAGGTATGGCGTGGAGTAATTGTTATGCTTCCAAAATCCTGAATTCAAGATTTTGTATTTTGTCCTTCCAAAATCTTAAATTCAGTATTTAGGCCTTCTAAAGTCTTGAATTCGCGTCATAACTCTACTTAAATAACTCTATTGTTAGTTGAACATCCTTGGAGAACTGTTTATAAAGCAGAAGCTTTTCAACTTTCTAAGGAAAACACGCTTTCGGAGAAACGCAAATACTTTTATTTCCAAATGTGATGAACTTCCAGTTTCTCTCTTCAATATTAAAACATAGTCAATCAGAGAAGTGACGAGAATAACGAGAATCATCAACAAGGAAATATTGTCTTGATGTATTACCAAGTTCTTATAACATAACATTACAAGAAATGTATGGTAATCGGTATGGAGAATTGACATTCTGAACATTTTTATTTGATGACTGTATCCAATCATCCAACCAAAAAACTAGCAGGTGCAAAAAACCCTCTTCTCCCTTCCTTACCTGCCAATGAATTCGCTTTCGCCTCCTGATCTCCTTAAAGGAGCTACGTTACGTGGATTTGGCAGATTTTTGGTCTAAATGTTCTTAAATTAGTGGAAGGCAACTTAACACATGAATGAAAACACTATCTTTACACTTCCAAAGGAAGGTATAACCAATAATTTGCGGATAGAAATCAAGCTACGGCTATAAATATCGATTTTTTTTTGGAAGAGGCAAGGAAACAACGTGAAAAGTTAACCTTAATTCAAGTTGCAATCCATTTCTATCCGAGCCATCCGCAGCCAAAGACGCTCGTTAACAGTTTCAGTGCTCTATTATAGCAATTTTAAATAAAAATGGATTATTATTTTTAGGTTTCCTGCGACACAAATCTAAATTTTGGCTGTTCAAAAATCTAGTAAAATCCGTGACAAAGCCTCTTTAAAATAATGATGCCAATTAAACGAATTGTAGAAACGTCTGCAGAGTTCGGCCTATGTTTAGGGTGAAAGGTAAGAGCTTACTTGTTGTTTTTCTTTGGAAGATAAGATTTAAAAACTTGTCCAGTGTTATTGCTAAACTTTGACAAAAACGACAGAGAAAACAAAAGTCCTGTAAATACAAATCAAACAAGCTTCTGTGAGTTATCAACAAAGTAAGTCCTTCAGCAGAAGTTATTTTTATATTACTACTTGTAAAGTTTTGCCGTATTTTACAGACTCTGCAACTTCATAAGTTGCGGGAATATTTATTTTGTAGGGCCGAATCGCACTAGAGCCAGACAAATCAAAACTTGTTTACTTTATGTCAAAAATCTGTCGTCGCTTGACTTGTCCTAGTGCGATCGCGTATTTTCGTGTCAGCCAAACATTCCAGAGGACGGGCAAACATCAAAGGCTCCGATGACCTGCTCCGAGGCAGGACAAATGGGACCAAACAACCGAAAATACAATAGCTGGTGTTTGTGTTTCAATTAAAACGTCAAAAATGACGAGTAGCAGGGTTTAATTCCCGTTCTTATGTTACAATAGAACGTGACCTTTGCGTTTTCGCCCGTTCTTCAGTTTGCAATATGTCGGATCCAAACAGCCCGCCAAACAGCTTTCCCAAAAGCAAACGGATGGTAGCTCTTCTCATTCGTAGCTGTTTCCTAAAATATTCGTCTGGGATTCTTGGGTCATTGTAATGAATGTCAAACCATGAATCGGCGGCTCGAGGGAGAACCCAAAAGTATGGATGCCTACGGCGATTTCGTCTTCGCCTTCAAATCTCGTACAGTCTCAGAAAAGCTCGCCCCTCTAGTTGTATTTGAGCAAGAGACAAAATTATCAGCATCATCCTCAGCTGCATCTGAAATTGTAGGACAAATGCTGCAGCTACAAAAAGCAGAAAACGTATTGGGATCATGTTGTTATGAAATACTGATTTAACGCCAAGTACTGCAAAGTACTGAAATGTAAACATTTTCGGCTTTGTCAAACGTAAACAAAACGCTAGTGCGATAGCGCGTGGACAACAGACAAATAGCCGGCGGACAAACTTTAGCCAAATCCTGTGGAGTTTGCCCTGGGACATTTGAAATGTCTGGCTCTAGTGCGATTCGGCCCTTATATTTTTAACAAAGTGTAAATTGTAGCAAAGTCATTTGTAATTGCCCCCGCAGGGTTCCGGCCCAGAGGCCGGAACCCGAGGAGGCACCTTAACATCCCCCGCGTAATAAAGAACTGAATCTGAAATATGTTGGTATAGTATGCGAAAACATCTCGATTTGAACAAAACTAGGCGCGCAAGGTGCTGTCGGGTAAAGTGCGCAAGGTGGTGTCGGGTAATTCTGCTAGCACAAGATCTTTCATCCTTCGTCTATTTGTTCATTTATCAGAGCGTATCTACAAAGTTAATGCGAAACCGCATTCTATCGGCTTCGTTCAAGTCAAGTCGCGGTTATTACCGGTGTTCTTCCAAGGCGAGTATTTTACATCGCATCATTTGCTAATTTGTTCAAAGCTAAACAGTTATTGCCGAGTATTGGATTTTTTTCGGTACGAGCAATTGGTTTCGTGTTCTTGGCTACGTGTGTTCCAGGAGCTGGTTCAAGTGCTTTCGGATGTTTGCTGTATCGTATACATCTTACAACGAGTAATAAACAAAAGCGTGAACTTTGTCATGAAATACAAGGTAATTTGTTTCGCTAACAAACTGTCAGATTATTTGATCCAAAGAGTGGGTTGAATAAGGATCAAAAATTGTTTTCTCGAATCTCTGAATGTGCCATATTTTGTTACTCGTTAAATTTTTGGGCTTTTTGGCCTGGAAATTATTGTAAGTTAATTTTGAATGTTATAAGCCCGGGAATAAGCTTGCGTGTTGTCACCACGAATAATGTGTTATGTGTTATTTCCGCTAGGTGTCATTTCCGCGCGCTAGGTGATATATTCGACTTGAACTTGTGAATATTTTTAGGACGCAACGGAGTGTCACACAACAAGAAATTCTGCAGCAAACAGTGATGTACGTCAGTCGTGACGTACATGGCACAGTAAAAAAGAAGTCTAATTGTGCAGTCCATCGGCATCAATAATTAAAAGCGACAAAAAGACTCCACTAATCTTAGAATGATGTAAAACAAATTATAAAAAGGCGGGGGCAGCTTTATAGTTAGAACTATTACTAGTTTAAATCAATAAATGCGATTGTTTTGTAATCTGTTTTTTTTGGTGATATAATTGATCTTCTGAGATCAAGTTACAGTCAACTCTTGCCTTGCGGACACCTTGCTATTACGGACACCCCGTTATTACAGACAGAAGTTGAAGTCCTGACTCGTCCCCAGTTGTCTGTTATGCGAAAATTGTAAGACGCGAAGGATGATGGGAAGGAGGAAACGCTTCTCTTCTTCCTTCTCATGATTCCCTCCGTGTTCAGTTTCATCCAGTCTTCCTGGACTCAAGACGGACTCAAAAGACGACTGGCGACGAGTCAGGTTGAATGCGGCCCTGAAGGTGTCCGTTATAGAGGGAGTTAAATGTAGTCGAAGGACCAAGAACTAGTTGCCTGGGAGAGTGGAGGGTGGGGTTTGAAATCAAGTCAGCATCGGGTTTACCGTGGAACCTCTGACTATCATGCCCCCCCCCCCGCCTCAACCTGGGAGAGGCGCTTTTATAGAGATGGGGCTTATAAAAGACGATGAGTGTGGTTAAGTTTAAAACATAATGTGTATCAGTATTCCTCAGTATTGCATTGCGCATCCCGTACTGCGCATAATTTTACGCGTTATTAGCGCGCGCACATTAAGAAAATAGCGGCTTTTTAACGGTAAGTGTCTCATACCGGCCGAAACTTAACCCAGTTTCCGTAGCAAACTGTGAGTATTTCTTCTACTCTCCGGATGATCCATGACAGCGTTACCTCCTCCTCATCCCCCAACATTAAATTAATGTATGACGGCTACACGAAGTAGTCAACACTGAAGTTTTTTTACAGTACTTAAATACCGGGCTTAAATAACTATATCACGAAATCTTTACCCTGTTTTTCTTAACAAAGACTTAGGTGGAATTACAAAACACGACACTGTACTTATTTTATCACAATTCTTTCATTTTTTAATTTTAATATTTACAGGAGCCATAATCGGGGACGGAGACCGTAAGCGCGAGATTGAGGTTGTCCTTATGATAAGTGACAATTTTGCTATTTTTAGAATAAATATTGCGCCATTCTTCGACGTCATAAATCGAGCGAATACACGCAAAATTGCGCAGGTTCTTACGGACAGCAGTTGGAGTCCCGGCGAACAAGAATTACTGAAAATAACTCCCGCTACTACGGACTTTCTCTATTGCGAAAGCAAGTTGTGGTCCCGAAGGTGTCCGTTATAGTGAGAGTTGAATGTATGTGGGCTAGCTGGAAAACAAGGACTGGACTCTGAATTGGACGATGGACTGGACTCTGGACTGGACTATAAACTATTTTTATTCAATTATTAAACGAAGTTAACCTTTTCAGTATTATCACTACAATCATTGTGTGGTTCCATGTGAAATGAATTGACGTGATAAGAAGCGCAAAACGACAACAATGTTTTCAAAGAGCCTGTAGGGGTGGTCTCAACCAAAATAAAAAAACTTTGGATTGAAACAACACATTCGCTTTCAGTGTAAAGTTAAAAATAAAGTAAAAATAACATTTTTAATTACAGAAGTCGAGGATAATGTAATTACCTACATCTAACAAAATGGGCGTAAGAAAACAACAGCACTGAGAATAGTGTTCTTTTGGGATTAGCACGCATGCATGGTCTCATAAAAAATAGCTACACTTGAAAGACGGCGCCTAAACTTTACCTTCGTAAAGTCCGGCTCATCGGCGTTCAAATAATGCAGTTTAGACTCCGGTCAGCCATGGTTTATATGGTTCATCGTCTAAACCTCGATTTAGAGAACGTTCAGTTTTGTTTTGACATGTTTAAGCCAGCGGAGTAAACTTTGGCGACGCCATGTTTTGGCGCAAGTCACCTAGAATTTTCCAGGACGGTGTCGATTTTACCCAAAGTGGCTATGAGTAACTGGACTCGGAAAATTAATTATGAAACAAGTTTCTAAAACCACAAACTGACAAATAACGGTTTGCCAGAACAAATCATAATAAACTTTCCACACTTCAGTTCACTTCACTCAGTTCAATACATCCAAAATAGAAAGAAAGAAAAAAGAATCGCTTCAACACTTCTGCGAAAGTTTGCCACGACTTTGTACCCAGAACTTCTTCATTTAGCTCATTGCATCAGCACCATGTCTGCTTATCGAGAGCAGGCCGAAAGGCCGTAATTTCGAGTCCACTAACCCGTCGGTTGTAAATGTTTTCTTCCTTTCTTTCTTCCTTTTCCTTTTTGTGATGTCATTATTTTTTAAACGCATCAGTTTAAGTTATTTTGCTACAAATATCATTTAGTGTACCGTTGTGCAGAGCCATCTGACAATTTCGAATACAAAATGAAGAAGGCAAGGCCGAGAAATGTTATCATTGCAAAAACTAAGTTTTGGTTTATTAAAAGAAAACTAATATTAGTGTAATATTTCGGCACTATTACATAGTTATAGTCATGTAATGATAATTTAAAATAAGATTTCCTAAATTTCCTAGGTAATTAGGCGTTGTTTTGTTACGTAATATGACTAGAAATGTAGGTAATCAAAGAACAGGTCAGATTCTCTAGAGGCCTTATAACTCTTGCACGCATTGCGTGCCCATGTTTAACAAGAAGCGAAGGAGTGGAATTCACTGCCCTCACTACAACTCGGAATTTTCCGAGTTAAAAGGAAGCCCATAATGGGCAACAACGTTTCACCTTCGATTTCTGAAATAAAAAGTTGGAACGTGAGTTATTTTTTCTCTGTCAGCCTCGTGGAATTGATGCTCCGTCACATCAGCTAGCAGCTATGAAACGAGGTGAATCTGTTTCGTTTCCATTGAGTGCTTCTTTCGTTCTTTTGTGCTTGTTGCTTGCTGTTCAAAGAAGCTGTAGCAACAAATGTCATGCCATGTGTTTGGTGTTTATTTCTATTTCTTACAAGTGTTACTTTTACCAAACCTGAGACAAGTTTGGTTACTATTTTTGTTTTGTTAAATGCAATAAAAGCTCCGAGTTATTTCTTAGACTTTCTCAAAACTAGGTCGCAAGAAAACCGAAGAAAGTCGAAGAACTGATTATGATGTGGTGAGCAGCGAAACCGCAAAGAAAACGATGCATACCAGCAAAAAATCCAAATCCTTGCTACATGATTTCCTCTTTTCCTGTAAATTTTTTCATTGTTTTTTTTTTCTACTTTCTTCATATTTTAAAAGGAGACGAACCTTTGACGACACGAAAATATACAATTCACCGACGCAAAACACTTAAAGCAACTCATCGAAGATTGGACACGAACGTGAACTGTCGCACAACTCGACAAACACGTTGTCTCAAGTTTATTTTAATGTCAGTTTAATCGTTAATGTGACAGCAACTCAGATTTGACAGTTATCATGTCAATCAGAGAAAATGACAAGAACCTTTGACAAGAGAAAAAATGCATAAATTATCAACGCAAAGCACTCGAGATCGAACACGTGTGATAACTTATAACGCGACAACCTATTGACAGATATCAGATAAGAGATAATTTAAAATGGAAAGAACTGTTTTTCCTTCATTTCATAACTGTATTTAGAATCAACATTTTTCCATGGAATTTCTTTAAATGGAAGGTCTACATGAGATCTACCTGAAAATGCCAAAAACAAATTTTGCTTCGAAATGACCAATTTTTCGTGACAGAAATACAGCGTCGCCATGGAGTTCTTGCTACGCGTTAAGTTTCCCGTCTGGTGTCTATTGACAAGATGAAAACCGCATACACCAATGACTGTGGGCGGATCACAAGTGGGCTTGCCAAACAGACTCTTTCAAATGCGATTTATTTCCCTCTTTGCATTATTCGAAGTCACCATTAACAGCTTTTGCAAGTCAAATTTCATCAGACATGTAAGAAGCGCACGAGGCTTTAAGTTTTTCAATAAGACTGACTTTCGCTACGGTGTGGAAATATCTTCATTTCAACGCTTACTGCGCACCTACTGCGCCCTGTGTTGTACGGTAGCTCGGACGCAAACTATTTAAACAAAAATTCAAACAGATGAAAGCAATGCGCATCATCTTTTGGCGAAGGAAACAATGTACGCGGAAGAAAGTTGCCTTCATATCAGTAATTCTTCTACTCATTTTTGGGGTCTACTCATTTTTGGAAAAAACACCGAACGCGAACATGGCGAAAGACTTACGCGTGCGGTTAGAAGACTTTGATGTGATTCCTTACAAATCGATAGCTCAGTGCGATCGTCTGGAAAACGGCGAGTTTAACTGTCCGGATATTCGTCGCAATGGAACAACGTTGCTACGCCGAGCTCAACTTGTGCTTACACGGCTTCTCATAATCTTTGATATCATTGCTAAGAAACACGGTGTAAGATATTGGTTATTCAAAGGAACTCTTCTCGGGGCAGTTAGACACCACGGCCACAACCCGTTTGACGATGATGTGGACATTTGCCTTCCTAAAGCAGAATTCGAAAAGTTCATCAAATATGGCGTAAACGATCTTCCCGAGGACATATTTTTTCAAACTGTAGAAACAGACATCCATTACAAAGTTCCACCTGGAAGTGGCATACATGGGAAACTACGCGACAGGAGGAGCTGCTACAAGACGTGCTTGGAGATAGGTTGTAAACACATGGATGGCTTACAGATTGACATCTATGTTGTGGAAAACGACTCGGACGGAAAACTGTTTGTGAATGAAACGACCTACAGACACCCTAGTTTATTTGTGGAAACGTTCACCGATAGCCCAAGTTTAACCACTGGAAACGAGAGTGACATTTTCCCATTGACAGAGGTGAATTTTGAAGGCTTCGTTCTTCCCGCTCCACGTAACTGGGAGAAACTGTTGAAGTCGATTTATGGAGATCATTTCATGTTCAGTCACGGACACGTCATTTGAAACCGAAAAGAGTGAGTAATATATGGAAATTATGGAATCTATTTCTTTACATATGTCGGACAAAGGCATGCCAAATATAATACTTCCTTTTTATAAGTAGTGGTGGTTTTTATAGTTAAAGGGACTGTGTCACGTCTGAGTTAAGTTTATTTTATCAAGTTTTGCCAAAAACTCGCTATGAAACTTAATGTTTGCAAAAAAATTACTTCTTTTTGCAACCAAATGTGTCTCATGGGCATTATTATTTAAAGTTACAAGCAAACAAGACTAACTTTGAAAACTGTTCAGCCCAACAATATTTCAAAAGCCCATATCACAATCCGTTTCATTCTTCGTCGCTTTCGGCCAATCGTACCTCTTTTTGTATTTGGTGTGTTATTGAAATGTCCCTTCGTAATATAAGAGGTTATTTTTATATTTCAACGAATTAGATGGTCATTTCTCATGACTAAATTTACTAAAATCCGTGACACAGTCCCTTTAATAATTTTGTCTCCTTGAACAGCCAGAAACAGAAAGGTTATAGAGCAGACAAACGTTTTATCCAAATTATAACATTTTTAGCGTTTTTATAACCGAGGTATTGCGAAAATTAGTTTCAGAACAATTACAGTACTTATTTCTTTTGTACCCGCCATATTGGTGCCCTTCACCAACTGGCGACCATAAAATTGAGCACGAAATGAAACAAATTTTACCATCAATTTCATTGGCTTTCGTTTCGTAGCTTTAAGCCATCACTTCTAGATTATTTTTAGGTTTTAAAGTTTGAGAGAGACATTACAAAATGTCAAAAACATTCGTTTTGTGACTGTTTTGAACACTATACTGGTTTGATTAGTTGAGATATTAGAAGTAACTCCACACAATTATACGGTAAATTGCAACTCTTTAATTTCTGGACTGGAAAGAGTTCACCATCGTACTCAATAGTCAATATAACTTGAAACGTTCCAAAAAAGCTCTCGAAAATCTTGAACTCGAAGGTATAATGTTATCACAATACAATTCTGTTTGTCACTCCCGTGAAAGATACTTGTAAAAGGTCCCTGTTATTGTACTTTTGTACTTATAACTCATTTTGCCACATAACTCTACGATCTTACTGCCCCTAAAGGGCGTATTTAAATGTCCTCTCAGTCCACAAGGACCTGGTCCATCACTCTCAAACACAAATCAAAACAACATCACATAAGCGAATGTCTGTACCTGGAAAACTGTGGGTTCCGAAACATTTGATCCAGTTATCATGAAATCTCGGAAGCCTTTGTGATGGGTCACAAATTCTGGTTTCTCTATGTTTGTTTCCATCTGAAACTCTCCAACTTTTTACCGCAAGGTCTCAGAGTCCTGGAATTGGTTACTTTTTGATCGAGGGTGTCAGTCCAAATAAAACAAAAAGTGCTTAGGAAATGCGTTCCCGGAGCGACACCGCGGATGAATCACTTCAATTTTTTCCCCTTGAGTTCTGACAAGTATTAATATATACGTTTTCTTTTGTTGAATAAATGTTACGCTCCAGCGTTCCCTTAAGCAAGTTTGGATTCAATTCAGTGATCCAACCAATAGGAAGCTCGAGCAGCTAGGCAATATTTCAAGTGTATTCACACAGTGTAAATATCACTTCGTGTATATTAGACATGGATGGAAGCACAGTGTGGCAGACTTGTTTGTCTTTCAAAAGAAGAGAAGGTATCATGTTATTGGATTTTAAAGTTATTGGATTTTAGAGACGTCAGATACGATCTGAGAGGAACCGACATCCTGAAACAGCCAAGGGTCAACACCACCACCTACGGCCTCAAATCGTGGCGTTGCCTAGCGCCAAAGCTGTGGAACTTACTTCCAGATTCGTACAGAACCAACAGATCTTTTAAGGCCTTTAAAAATAGTATAATGAAAATTGACCTTTCGGGCCTTTTAACCTAATTTTAGTAGTATCAACTCATTTATTGTACAGCATATTGTATATATAATAATTACTTTAGATTTTATCTCATCATCCTGACTTATATATTTTTTATTTATTTATTCACTTATTATCATTATTTTTATTTTTATTTTTTTTCTTAACTAATTTAGGTGGAATACCTGTAAACTAGCTGGTGTGACATTTCTGCAATGTCACACCTTATTGCTAAGTGTATGACACATTAAACGACTATTGTATTGTATTGTATTGTATTGTATTGTATTGTATTGTATTGTATTGTATGTCTCTCGAACCTTGCTGCCGCGTAAATTCAAGTATAAAATGAGACTGAAATAATAGCTATCCGACTTTTCCCAGTTTTCACTAATAACTTAAACGTTTACCTAATGATTTTAGATTCTAATGATTCAGCTAGCAATTCTTTTCCGTTTATTCAGATAATTATTTGTTTAGGGAACGCGGAAGCTAGTTTTGAAAATTATCATATATGTGTTAAATATATTCCGTCAGTCGTATTGATCTTGGAATATTGAGCACTCTATGGTGGCGCCACATCTCATCAAAGGCGTGAAGGGTCGTTTTAAATTTTTTATTTTTATTTTTCTATCTTTATTATGCAATACTACATTACTTACACTACTTACAATGCTACAACTACTTACAATATAATGTGGACACTACTTATAATAAAATAATATATACTTAGAAAATGACATCGACACAAATTACGACACCACGGTTACTAAACACTAAAAACTAAACATCGTTAAAACGGTGAAGGGTCGTTTTAGACATTCTATTATCAACAAGTTATGTAAATTTCTTTGTTATCTATGAACAAGTTAACAAGTTTTGAACTTCAACGTCCCTGACCGAGGGTCAGTCACGCGACTCAATCTTTGGGAGTATCCAGAAAGTGCATAGTTGATTGCTACTAGCCATTATGCATTAAACTGAACAAAGTTAGAGCAGTTTTCAATTGGGTGTCGTAAAACCAAAACCAAAGTAATTACTCTGGCCAATCACAAAGGACACAGACAATCCAGTGAACCAATCAAAAGTCGAAGCAAATACATGTAGCCGGCACGAAGCGCGGGAAACCGTGCGCGAGCGAGTCACGATTGGTTTTGGTTTTAGTTCTGATTGGCTGAGAAAGTGGCGCGAAATTTTTAAGCCAATCAGTAAGCGTAGCAATGCAAAACCAAAGCAAACGCAATTAACTTTCGAAACTCAAGTGAAAACCGCTCTAATAGAGGGAAATGGTTAAGAAGCCCGGCAAACGCGAACATTCAGAAGGAGCAAACAAACAGGCCAAGATTTAGGTTGGAAGATGGTTGACCGTGTTCATCTTTTGTTTTGCGCTCATACACTATGCCTCAGTTATGTAATCGCAATGTTTTATTGTTTAGTGGCATGAACACACGTAACCATCTATTGTTTTAAAAGGTTTGGAGCACTGTCAACCCCCAAAATAGCGAACAAGTGTCTAAAGTGGGCGTAAAAAATAAAACTGCCCAGGCGCTCCGTCGTTATGGAACACTCTTCCGAAGAACATTGATTCCGGCTGCCACTCTCAAAGAATTTAAACGTAATCTTAGGACATATCTACTAAGAGAAGCATTTAGTTCATTTTTGTTAAATTTCAATGTAAGTTTTACTAATTTTTTACTGTGATTATTGTTCTATATTATCTTTGTAACGTTTTAGTTTTTAGAATTGTAAAGCGCTTAGAGCCTTTTTTTAGGCGCTATATAAGCCTTCTATTAATATTATATTATTGTATTTGTGGGGACAAAATTAAATCAGGTCCCCGCAAATACATGCCCTTGATTCTACGTTTTTTTTTGTCAGAATCTGGCTAGTATAGTCGTCCCCATTGGTTTTGAGTAACACATACTGCTATGGTTGTTTGTTATGGTAAGCATGTTGTTTATTCACTCGAAGGTTTTAACCTTCGTTTTCTTCGTGATGACCAAAAGGATTAACGAGATCTTCATTTCTCGCACTGAAGCTTTGTGAACAGTTAGATCACGCATGTTAAGAGATTTAGACAAAAGTGAATCATACTGTTTTTTTTTTTTTTTTTTTTTTTTTTTTTTTTTGCGTTTACCGTTTCCATGGCCTATTCTCATTCATAATTATGACGCGGAATTCACAAGTGCGTGGATTACATAACCCTGTTTGTTTATAGATAGTTGTATTATGTAATGCCTAATCAGCATGTGCACAATCGCGGTATTTAAAGATCTCTTTGCTTAGTTTCGGGACATTTCGAAAGAGATACGCAAGCCGGGAAGTCCGGACGAATTTTCTTATACTCTCGCCGTACGTCGCCGAAGCCCAAGCAAGTAAATGGCTGTACCTACCCTGCTGCTGCTATAAAAACTACAGGACTTACACTGTATTTCAGCTTATATCCAGTCTCTGCCGCTTTTCCAGTTCCACAGCATTCCGGAGAAGCGGGACAACGTATACAACAATTACTCGGTATTTTAAAACATTTATATGCTTTCTTTTTCGCTTGCTATCTCTTTTGTTTATCGCGTAGTGTGCTTTATATCTAGTTCTGTTTATGGCAATTTATTAGCGGACCCCGTTTATTACGGCTTTAGTAGCTTACGTTCGCTCGTGTGTCGAGCAGAGATTGGCAGACGCCGTGTGTTGGCTGTAGTAGCTTACGTTCGCTCGTGTGTCGAGCAGAAATTGGCAGATGCCGTTTGTCGGCTGTAATAGCTAAAACGTTCCGTCGCTCGTGTGTCGAGCAGAGATTGGCAGACGCCGTGTGTCGGCTGTAATAGCTAAAACGTTCCGTCGCTCGTGTGTCGAGCAGAGATTGGCAGACGCCGTGTGTCGGCTGTTATAGCTAAAACGTTCGCTCGTATGTCGAGCAGAAATTGGCAGATGCTGTCTGTTGGTTGTAGCTAAAACGTTCGCTCGTGTGTCGAGTAGAAATTGGAACATGCCGTGTGTCGGCTATAGCTATGTTCGCTCCTTTGTTAGCACAATTTGTTTCACGACGTGTTACGGTTTTGGTCTCAAGTGTGCTCGTGTGTCGAGCTAAGTTGGCAAGAGGCATGCGTCGTCTTTGTTTAAAGTTTGAATTGGGTATCTAGGGTATTTGGCAACAGTCTTGTGTCGGTCCTTTTAAGTGTTGGTATGTTAGGTGCTTTGTTATGGTTTATCGGTCTGGAATTGATAAGCTTTCATGTCAAGAAAAATACAGTAGTTGTGTGGACTTTTGTTTAAGAGCTTACTGCTGTTTGAGTGTTAATGAGCTTAGGTTAAAGTGTTCACACGTTAGGCTAACGTAAGGTTTGTTACCTAACACATCCCAGTGCGGAACTTTAAATAGACAATTGTATATTTCTGTAGGTTTAGTTTGTAATTATTAAAAGCTCGCCGGTCGGCCGTTTTTATCCACGGAGTTAAGCATTTTATCCACGTTTAGACGCTACAACCTGGGTTATACGGGAGTTATGTTTATCCTTTACTTCTCCCCTAGCTAGAATTTTAACAATTCAAAATATTATGTCATTTTTAAATAATAAAAAAATAGTCAGTCCACCCCCTCCACTGGCCTTGTCGCGATCAGAAGGGTATTCTAATTTACACCCTATAATCCGTTTACGACGGATTCCTGGTCCGGCTTGGCTAGTGGGGTTTTTCCCTTTTGTTCTTTTTTCGTTTTTGTCTTACGTTTTCCTTTCTCGGCAGACATCACTGGTGTTATTCTGTCCGCCTTAGGTCTTGGCGTTTTCTTTACTCTTAACTTCACTCTCATTATAAGCCACGATCTAAATACATGCCATGATATGGTATAGGGAAGTAACCCCACTAGCTGGGTTGGGCCTCTCTCGTGGTTGGATATACCGGTTGGGGTTTGAGGGGTTTTCTGAGTTTTGGGGAGAAGGTGTATTTTGTGGATTATTTCCTGTAAATGCGGAGATCTTTTGGCGTTTATACTGAAGCAGCAAGGTGCGTGAGCAGCCGTAGGCCACAATCTTTTCCCATATCTTATCCACGCCGGACAATGAGCGGCATAATTAATGAGTGAGAATGGTATACTATTCAAGATGGCGGACACGGCCACGCCGCCATCTTGAAAAGACCATGGAAACGAGGTTAAGAACAGTGCGTCACAACTGAACTCGATTTGCGTCATATGACGTCATCGGTATAGAACTACGCCGGAAGGCAACCATTAGATAAACTTCCTCTAGTTTTCTGTGATGGAATGTGCTTAGCTGTAAAACGTAATTGTAGTTTTAAAAAACTTCATTATTTCTTGCAAAAAAATGTTTTACCAAACTACCCGTCGAAAATGCTATGACTAAACATTCATACTTTGCCAGAGATTCCTACTTTTCAAACTAAAAAATAAACCGAGGCTATAAGAGGCATTTGAGTACGTTAATGACTCTGAAAAATGTCTTAAATTGTCTGTAGTTACTGTCTATTTGAATTTGGTTTTCCGGTTTACAAAAACCTGAAATAGTTCTATTTTAAGCCTCCGAAAAAGCCACGAAGAATTGTTCAGTTTCAAAATGGGCAAAGAAAACTCCGGAAATGCATGTTTGATTCTACTGGGTTCTCAAAAGAATGTTGACAGAATATTTACCTTCTAAGCTCGCCGGCTGAATTAAAAACCCGAGATTATTGCCGAAACCATCAATCATTAATCCCAAAATAAATTTTGCATTGAGGTAGTGCAAACAAACTCTGTCATTTGACCTCGAGGATGCTAAAACGACCTGAATCAAATGCTATTCGCACGTATCACAAATTACAGTTTGTTGACACCGCTCTCGAAAACGGATGTGTTATGCGAAACAACTTGAAAGAGAGAAATTTGAACATGCCGTGGATGATATGAACGAGCACGTTGCACAAAGGCGTTCCGAAGCGATGCTTATCAACTTATCGATTGACAAAAAAGCTAAAGAGACAAACTATGGTACAACAGTGAGCCGGGAGAGCAGTTTTAGTAGTGTCGAGCTGGCCGCATCAAATTCGGTTAGTCGCGAAAGCAGTTTCTCAAGCGCTGCTAGTAGCAGTGGAAGCGGTATTTTCGAGGCAGATTCCCCCCGTCCCTCTTCTAGATCAAGCTCGTGGAGATCAAACGAAGATCCTAGCGAAAGGCAACTAATCACCAACGTTACCGATCAACAGTACCAAAGATTGCATAACGCAAGGGCGAGATTTCGCAAAGCAAGGCAGGCACCATCGAGTGGTTCATCCTCGACAGAAGCCTTCCACACTCCACCCGAAAGCACCCGACCCATGAAAAACCTCAAGAGACCTGAAGTTCATGGGCGAAGTGCTTCCGAACCCGAAGTTTTGGTTACGATCGCGAATCAGTCAAAGCTTTCATCTAGCCCTGCTGGCTTGGTGATTTCGACACCGCCGGTAAAGAGTTTTTTAGAATATCGCACACGATCTCGCTCGTTTACTGGCGAAGAAGACAGGGAGGAAAATAGAATCCTTCAAGACTTCTCTCGTTCACATTTGCAAGTTCCAGAAAGTGGTATGGAGAGTTTGAAGCGATCTACGTCGACAAGCCGCCTAGCAGAAGTGCAACACAAAACAGACAAGGTATTAGCTTATATTTGATTTTGTTCACTTCATTTTCGAGGTCCTGTTAGGTGGTACGTTATCCCTCATCCCAATAACTTTTAGGGCAGTTATTCCTTATCCCAAAAATTACCAAAGCTGTTATCCCTATTAGACTGATTTTCATTATCCCTAAAATTGAGTTGTTTTACCTTATACCTTATCCCTATAATTTTTTAAACATTTATCCCTTAACCCTAAAATAATGTTGTGAGTTATCCCTTATCCCTTAAACCCCTTATAGGTCCTTATTTTCTCCTTGATTTTTTTTTACCACTTAAAAGTGAAATTTATTTGTCGCGCGGTGCTAATTTGCTTCTATTAAAAATTTAAAATGCGCGGAGGTCAGTAAATTATATTCCGTATATTTAATCGTTTTTGACAACAACCTGACAACAGAACAACAAAAAACTAAAACAAATCAGCTTAAATATGAAAATTTATATTCAAAAGATGATCTAAACCACCTAATTTTTCTACAGGAAAAAAGTGTCCAGGTTTTCATGCTGCCGAATTCCCAGCTATTTGAGAGTTATTTCTTGAAATAGAGTCAAATATGTAAAGCCCAGTGCGGTAGAAATTTCTCGCGTACTCAATATCATTAGAATGGAAGAATGGTGCAAGCAAGAAGAGCCATTCTTCAATTCTTCTGTCCAGGCCGGATATCAAAATTTACAAAAACACTGTCAACACTCGAGGCATTATATGTCCGCAACAGGCAGTTCAGTCTTCTTACGTTTCAGCGTGTTACATTTCTTTAGCAACCTGTTTTACAAGTCTGTCTTTTGCATTCTTTCGTTGCAAGAGCATGTGCATATCGTGTATTGCCGCCTGGCTAACTCGCGTTGAATAGTAGGGTAAAATGGTAAAATCCGAGACTTGCCGAGACGCCGAGACCCTTGTTTAAAATCCGAGACCAAGACGCCGCGATTCAAAAATCCGAGCGTGAGACTTTTACAGCGCTCTGTAGCTCTCTGTCTGCTCTATGCGTCGTACTAAATATTATTCCTAGATAAAACAGAATGGCAAATTGACGAGCAATATACAGCATTTAATCGTGATTTTCCTTTGTTTTTGCTATTGTTTTATGACAGTTTATTCAGATTTTTTTCCTTGGCTTGCGAGATTCTATAACTCAAATTGCAACATTCAAGATTTCGAGACTGGCTTCATTTTTTGCGAGCTCGAGATTCCGAGACACTAGTTTGCGAAGCCGAGATTTCGAGACTCCCCTAAAATTTATCGAGACTCATTATATTTCACGGACCATTCTACACTTATAGTGGGATACCACACTAGCAGATCTAAAAGCGAATCAAGGTGACTCTGCTGGCAGATGACTCACGTTGTTCATAATTGAAAAAGAGTGAAAAGAAATACAGTCGAACCTCTTTATACAGTACCAAGGGCCCCCTTTAATTCAGCTCTTCCGGGAAGACCTGAGTGTCCACATTATTATGGAGGTGTCCGTATATGAGAGGTAGATATTATATGAATTTTGGTTTCTCTGGGACCTAGTGAACTGTCTGTTAAACAGCAGATTAGAGGTCTGTATTATGCAGGTGTCCTGATGGGGTGAGGTTCGACTGTACTGTGCAATAATTATATTTTTCTTTCATTTGAACGGCTTCAAACTAGCAAGTAGTTTATCCTCAGACCAGCTTAAACAGCTTTTTACAACATAATAAACAGTTCCACATGAACGTTATAGCTTTATTTGAATGGTCACATACCCAGATTTTTATGTACAGATTTAAAAGTTAGAAGCTTGATTCTGGAAATGCAAGGGCCAGTAAAACTTTGCTCTGCAAACACCTATTTGGAAGGGCGTGATACACCGCTTTTGGTCTGCCTAGAGTTTTTTTATGAGTAAATACATGTTGCTCTTGGCCTTATGTTCTGCGCGAGTAAATAAATCAATAATTACTTTTCTTATTAGTCTTCACTGTACATCGGCACAAAGCAAATACGGTAAAGCTAAGTCGATCATGCTCTCACTCACGTGCGCTGGATATAATTAAGATTTGTAATACTCTTGTTTTTTGCTCGTTGAGGATTTGAGTGGACTGCTGTAAACCCTTGGGGTGAAGAGGGGGATGTCCTTGCTATTTTTGGTGCCAACAGTACGTGTATAGTGTATACAGGGGATGGGGGGGGGGGGGGAGAGGGAAGGGATAGAGAGTCAGTGTTAAGCACAGAACAGGGCCGTAGGCAGGATATTGTATCGGTGGGTGCGAGCGCTAGAGACGTGAGCATCTCGGGGGGGGGGGGGGGGGGGTCCTAGGGTATTCTCCCCTCGAAAAATTTGAAAAATTGAGTTGTTAAAGTCCACATTTCCTGCATTCAAAGAGTCATTTTAACCCTCACTCCCCGATTAGTGGACCTTTGTGGCCCGCTTGTGCACCGATCGCACCCCCAGCCCCCCCCCCCCTGCCTACGACCCTGCAGAAGAACACATGCCTTGCCACAGGCATATTGGTTGAGTTAGAAATGACTAGTTTTGTTCTTTGGCCATTTTAATTTGACATGGAATGTTTGTATGTCTGTCGCCGCTGTTTGTTGTTTATTCCTTAGACATGACTAGTTAATTAACTGTGATTTGTATATGTTCACCCTGCACGTTTTTCCTAATTATAGTTCATAGATTCACCAAGCGCAAAACCGCAGCAAATATTAATTAATTATTTTCGACAGTGAATTGTGAATCACTGTAATAATCACCCAACAGTAGCTTTATATAGATTGTTCATTTTAGTTCGAGTGCAAAAGATTTTAGGTGATACGTGCCGCTAAACGAGCGCGGTTTTTGAAAGCATATCGAGCCGCGTTTGTATACATCGATCGCATGAGCTAGGCCTACAAGACAAATTTTACAGCCTTCTGTTTTAGTGCCGCCTTACTGTTCCCAAAGCCGGATAAAGCCATTTCATATATTGGGCCTGTTTCACAAGGCAAATCGCCAAATAGTCCGGCGGCTTAGCTCGAAATTTTAGTTGAATTGTGCACTTTTTGATATAAGCATGAAACTTGGCACAATGAAAGTGGTCACCAACAGAAGTTTTTTCAGATATAGTGCCAAGCCCGAAAAACACCAGTTTCCATGGAAACCGTAATTTATTAAAATCAATGAAATTTCGTGAAATATTTGTTTGTCCTGGTTTATTGACAAATACTATTATGTCAGGAAGTGATATCAAGTCGCACGTACAAAATTTAGAATGAAATGCTGTAATTTAGACTGTACACAGCCCTATATTTTCGTATTTTTCTTCTGTTAGCGAACGGTTCACCGATCGCGAGAGACTTGGACGCTAGCGCAAAACGAAAGACGCCAGGGAGCAGAGGGCGGGGAACGAAAAATATTTTCCCATGCAATAATTTCCTAGTAAGTTATTGGTATCAAACAGATGGTAAAGAATGACAATTGTAAGGCTAATTTAAAG
Source organism: Oculina patagonica (assembly GCF_052425735.1). Classification (NCBI taxonomy): domain Eukaryota; kingdom Metazoa; phylum Cnidaria; class Anthozoa; order Scleractinia; family Oculinidae; genus Oculina; species Oculina patagonica. Next base: position 6,363,439 of record NC_135768.1, read on the forward strand.
CATTCACATCTGTATTTATGAATAAAAATCTACAATAAAAGGTTTATAAAAGTACAAAAAGAAGTACTTCGTGGGGGAGGGGCCTCTCGGCTGAAAATTTCATTGCCGTTTACTAGCTGAAAATAGGAAATTGGCGTTGGCACTATATCAAGAATTGATTAGTATACGAATGCTTGTAATCCCGCAAAGTTTGGTGCTTGTATCAAAAATCGCACAATTCAGGAGCTAAGCCGCCGGACTAAAACATTTGTGGCAAAAAACGCGGAGCTAAGGAAGTCAACCACGAGTTGTGGTTGAGTGCTGTTTTTCATTAATTGCAGTTTAATTCACTTGATCCCCCCATTTTGAGTGCCCCGCAGTCGTTGTCAATGTCCACCGTCACGTCCACCTATGGTCTTCAATATAATCAACATAAATTCCCACATATTGAAAGTTTCTAAGTACAGAAAGAGTCTTTATACCCTAAGTAAATTTGTTTGTTATGAATCTATTTTGCGAACCAATTATTTTTCTTTCTAACATCAGAATTTGAAGACACCTACCTTTTCAGAAAAGGACTACGAGTTGTTAAAGAAGGTGAGAAATGTTTAGATTTTAAAAATAATAGACAAATATAAACAATGCGAGGATTGAGTCTCCGCCTGAAGAGCGAAGTTGTTCTGTAGAGCGACTCAAAGGGTGGGTCCGCAATGGGTCCGCGTGTCTTTGGTGGCAGAGTTTATCAGTTTTGCATTTGAATGTTTTAAACTTCAATAGCTCAGATCACTATCAGATTGCAAAGATCTGTCATTAGTCCCTGCTTAGTTAATTTGTTCCTGTACAATGCATTGAGAACATTTCATTTTCTTTTTTTTTTTTAATTTTGCCATATCTTCAAAATTGACCACTTAATTTTATTCTAGACGTTAACCCTGGCCAAATAGACGCAAGTTAAAAACTTGCGTCTGCTTGCGTCTACTTGCGTCTCCGTTTGGCCAGGACTTGAATGCACTTGCGTTGACTTCATTTTCATTTTTGGTCGAGATTTTCACCGTTTGGCCACCCAACGCAAGTCTGTACGCAATTTCAACTGGCGACTTCTTGCGTCCTCTTGCGTTACCGTTTGGCCAATGCTTTACATGCCAGGAGCCCATCCGTGGAAGCGCGAATCTCTCATGCTAGGATTTTAAGTAAAAAATATCTTTCCTGTTTCTCTCTTATAACAGGAAAGAGATGATTTGCGGAAGGAGCGTGACAATCTCAGACACGAGTGTGACCGCTTACAGTGCGAGCGTGACGCGATGCAGTTAGAGCGTGACACGCTGTTACGAGAAAAGGGAGAGCTACAAGCCGAACTGGATAACAGAAACGACATTATACACCATCTTCAAGATCACGTGGTAAGTGACGCAACTCATGCGTCAGATCGATGCCAGTAGAGTCGTGTGAGCTCGCGTAATTACTTGTCGATCAGTGCCGCGGATTCTAGGCAAAGTATTGCATCACATTAGTAAACGCTGTTTTCGAACTGAATATATTTTTGTGGGGTACCCTATGATATCATTCCCTTGAAATATCACTCAAAGAGGCTTTAATAATTGGTTTTTATCTTCCATATTTCCCTTTCAGACAATGTCAGTTCGTTCACTAGTGGTCAAAGATGATGCCAAATCTCAGTCCATGAAGCAAAGGTCAAAGTCCGAAGTCCGTCGACCAGCATTCTATTTCCCGGATGAGATAGCAAAGACAAATGCTTACACTTGTCTATAAAAAAACTTTTATTAGTGCTTTTCCCTAAAATTAATTATTGCAACGCAATGTTTACTTACAGTAATAGTGCGAGGCGCTGACAAGATTCTACTTCGGAATGTGCTGGTATCCAGCGATGAAAGAGAGAATCGGCAACGCAATATTCAAAATGTATAATCAAAAACTGTTCGCATTTTAACGTACTTGTAACTGAATTCACACAAAATGTACTCGTTTGACAGCCTTCATATGATTTGGAGGGACGCTTTCTTCTGTTTTTAGTTTGCAATTATCTCATTGCACATAATTTTAGCGCAGGTATTACCTACGTTATTGTTGTGCGTCGGTGCCACACGCCTCCAGTTTATTTTGGAATGGAAATGATTAGCACACATGGCAGACCTATGAAAAGTCATGCTTTTAATTGTCAGTCCAGGGAATGAGGTACCTCAGTACGTATATAAATTGCACATTTCTTCCTTTGTGACTTGTCTATATGACACTGAATTGATATTATAATAGAAATAAAATATTGATTGTTTTGGGAATGTAATGGTCAAAAACTATTAAGGAATCCGTAATTTTTTAAATGGCTTTCCAGTCTCCTATATACAAATATAAATAAATGCTCTGACAAACATGTTTGTAATAAAGACGTTAATTAAGTGGAATATATGCATTTTACCTAACGTTCTGATACATTCAATGTAACTACTTAATGCTAAAATAAACTTTTATAACACAAGAATAAATGATCGAAAGCACCATCTTTAAACTGAATGGCCAATGAAATAATAAAGAGGAATGTTTTCTTTTATGATTGTTTGCTTCTTTCATGCAGCTACTCACCTTGCAGAATCACGCAAGTTGCGTTGTCTCTTTCTTCCTTCCTACCATAGTTCAACCAGGGGCGGATCCAGGATTTTCTTAGGAGGGGTGCACCACTAAGGAATGGCGTAACTAACTGGTGACGAATTTTTAAAAGGGGCTACTATAGGTCAAGTCAGGGAGGGGTAGGAACCCCTGCACCCTCCCCCTAGATCCGCTCCTAGTTCAACGGATCTCTGTACTGCGTACTCCAACTTGAAGGATATGTCGAACCTATTTTAGACAATAATTTCAATGTTGCCTTGTTGTCAATCTCGATTGTCAAGGTCCTCTGTGACAACCATCAACCGTCCGTTCGATCTCCTGTGATTCCGAACTGGCCTCCACTCCACTCTAATTCCCACAGATTTACTCAAGCTTCCTAGCTTTTACTATCCCTAAGTATGCCTCCCTTTCGTTTCCTTTTTCTATCCACCGTGACTCCTTTTTTTCCATTCCGGAAATTCTTTCCCCGCTTGAAAGACATCTGAGAATCGACCTGATTTCTTTTTATGTAGCCAGCGAACACAGACGTATTTCCGGCTGTCGTTTCTCTTTGCCGGAGAGAAACGACAGCCGGAAATATGTCTGTGTTCGCAGGCTACTTTTTATGAAGTTTCGCTAATTGGCTGTCGCTCAGTTTTAAATTTTCGCGCGCAAATTACAACCAATCCGAGGCGAGATCGCGACCCTTTGGCATCGGAAAAAGCTGGTGGTCAAGGTATAGGATAAAAATTCGTTTCAGCATGAAATGCATGACCGTTGAGGTGAGGGGGGGGGGGGGAGGTAAATACTAAGCATTCATAAGGTCTTAGGTCTACTGGCATGCCCTTATTGGACCATCCCAAGGGAAAGATGCTGTCAACATTGGGAGCTAGATCATTTTCAGTAGCAGCTCCGAAACTCTGGAATGTTCTACCTGTGGAGCTTCGTCAAGCAACATCACTTGACTGTTTTAAATCTCAACTTAAAACTTATCTTTTTAAGAAGTATTTTTATAATTTATAACTTTATTTTTATTTTCATGGTCATGTAATTTTTTTTAATTTTCTCTTAAATATGTAAAGCGCTATTGATCAGAACATGGAAATATGCGCTATATAAATTAGCAAATTATTATTATTATTATTATTATTATTATTATTATTATTATTATTATTATTATTATTATTATTATTATTATTATTATTATTATTAAGGTAAGGGTCGAAGAGCTCGTTGAGTAGGTACAGTCATAAGCGACGAAACACTCCGAAAGTGGAGGTTTGTATTTTTTTAAAAAAATTCACGCATCGCCCATCGATACGTACCCTGGTGGGCTGCAGTGCAGGCGCAAGCAAACCGGGGAGCAAACCGAAGTGAAAGCTAACCGCCATCATACCGCCCCCTGACCCCAGTCATTCTGCGATCAGCATTCTGCGTTCTGCAAAATACCCCTGCCTGTGCCGTAGTAGTTTTGTGCACGCAAGGATATTAAAAATAAACAAGAGAAAACGAAGAAAATCATTAAGAGAAAAGAGGAGTCTACTGGGCCATTTACAGCAAGGCGCCCAAAAGTGTGACCACTTTTATTTATTCACATTCTTTCGTGCAGATTTAATCCAATCAGACGTCAACTGCAAGCTATCCGCGGCTTTTGATTGGATTATATCTGCACGAAAGAATGTGAATAAATTAAAAGTGGTCACACTTTTGGGCGCCTTGCTGTAACTTTGAATCACAAAGTAAAGAAAAGAAGAAGAAAATAAAAGAAGAAAAAATTGAAATGGGACAAAGGACGCCCAAGGGACGCCGATGGCAGAATAAGGCGGAGGAAAACTGGACCGAGCTATACCAGAGTTCCATTGGGTCCACCAAGTGGCGGGAAAGTTCTTCGATCGAACGCGGTAAAAGTTAGAAATCGAAGGAAAACATTGCTCGATTTCACTACTGTGGCCTCTTTAAAATAACCAAAATGCCGGCCGATCGTAAACCTATGCGATTTGCTCACAGTGAGGGACATACAGATGTCTGTTACGACGAGAAGGGAGAGTAAGTAGAGCGAATATTTTGTTTAATGGCGCGCGCGTGTATTTTGAAGTACATGTACATGTATTTTTACAGATTTCTAATGCAATGTACGCTTATAAAGCCCTGGCTAAGTTCGATCAAACATATTTATTCAACATCGCGTTATATCAACATGTCTGATCGTTTAGCCGGTTCTAATTCAGACATTTTCATTCCATATTTTACGCGAAGAGCTGTGTTTGATCGGGGTCATTTGGAACATCATGGTGAATGAAAATTTGTTGATCGTTCTGCCGGGACTTTATATAAGCTACGTATGAAAATAAGCTTAGTTTCCCACGCCTGCGTTGCGGTTTAGAAACCTATTAAGCTTAAGCATATCACAAACTTCTGCAAGATTTTTTAGGCATGAAATGTGTACCTTTTGTTATTTTTATAAAGGCCTGTTGCCAGACATACATTGAAACAATTTATAATATTTGAAGTAAGCCAGTTTTTGTGTGCAATACACCGAAAAACATAATTATACTTCAACCGTGCATATGACCCTGTCTGTAAGGCCGGATGGGTTGATGCCATCTGGTGTGGAAATTGCCTTCCCAACCTTACAATTTAGTATGTCCATTTACATTGTAACCCCCCTCAATTAATGGGACGTTTCATTTTAACCCCCCCTTCTCTGGGGAAGGTGTGATTATGACACCCTAGTTTTTTTTTGCTGTCGGTACCTTTGTAGCCTGCGAACCCAGATGCATTTCCAGCTGTTGCTTGTCTCCGCAGGAAAATAGCAGAGAAAAGCAACAGTCAGAAATGCGTCTGGGTTCGCAGGCTAGCTCCTTTAGTTTGCATCTGGGGGGTTTAACACTTTGTTGGCTTCTTTAAAAAAATATTCCGATGACTTTATGACAGAGGTAAACCAAATGAAAAACAAATTGGTACTCTTTTATAATAATACTGTTTTTTTTGTAGTTATCTTTTGACTTGTGGCTCAGATGGAGATGTACGCATATACAAAGATTTTGACGACAGTGATCCAGAATCTGTCAGGGCTGGAGATAATGTCACAGTTCTAGCAGTCAAGGTAAAAAAATGAATATGGTTTAAGTTTGTAGCAATGCCTGTCCTACAAACAACATTTTGTTTTAATTTTCTATACAAACTACACTGTACTAAATACCTTTTTTCTAACAGAATAAGAAAATAGTGACTGCATCAGATAATTCTGTCCAGGCATTCACCTTCCCAGAGGTAAATATCATTTTTTTTTTCTGATGTTTAGTACTTTGACATTGAGCTACGTTGACTACTACTTTTACTAGTTGATACTTCTCTCCATTAAAGCCAAGATTGTTACACGACTACAGTTCCTTTCTGAAAATCAATAGGAAAGGAATGAGTCAGTAAAATTAATTAAAGGGCTGGTAAATGGTAAATTTGAGACTTCGTGGGATAGTGGATGAAATATAAAGATAAAAAAGTACCAACACATAAGTCTGTTGTATATTTAAAATTAAATATTATTTTCTAATTTTATGTAATATCAGGGATCTCCTGATGGAATTCTTACCAGATTTACTGCAGCTGTCAATCATATCTGCTTTAACCAATCAGGAACAATTTTAGCAGCAGGAGCAAGGTATGCTTATTGGGTTTCAACTGTAGTACAACTTAATAGTTATTAATAGTAACTCAGGGTTGGAAACTAAAATTTCAGAGCACTCGCCGTCCGGGCGAGTGACCTTCAAATTGCACTCGCCCAGATCAATTTTCACTCGCCAAGTCTTCTTCCATTAAAAAAGAAAAATTTAGGCCCCCTCCCCCTACGAATAATAAAATATACAACTTCAATTTTTAATCACGTTTTGATACTCACTGTGCCACTTTGGTGGTCGATCGCAAAACAGACTGCAATCTATTTCTTCAATGAAAAATTGCCAAATATAGACCTTACTCCACAATAAAAAAACGAGCACACTTACTTCAAAAAGTTGAAACGCAGTTTTATTTGATACGTATTTCCAAATTCTTGTTGTTTGCAAGCGAAATTGTACAGGAAAAGGGGCGAGAAATGGCCATCTTGCTGCGTTTTGCGACTGTCGCGTTTTGCTCGAGTTTCGCGGCTCGGTGGATGAGTCAGTGAATTTTTGACCAGAGGTATTACTTTGTACAAGTACGTCTGTCATGTAACATGCCCCAAACGGAAGCCATTTTTGTCTGTTTACGAAAGCGAACTCAGCTTTGTTTGAGATTTCAAAATGTTGGTAAGCTACGGCTTGTGGACAGTGTAGATTATTTTAAAGTGGGAAGTAAAAGTTTCGCTTATTTTGAATAATGTATTCTGGATATGACAATCGTACTCGCCAAACCGGGCGAGTGATCCGTGATTTGTACTCACCCGACAGTTTTCACACTCGCCTGGGCGAGCGGGCGAGCGCTAATTTCCAACCCTGTAACTGGTAGTCTTGATATTGTTCATGTTAAAAAAATTGCAAGGCCCCCTTAAGAAATTCCAAAGCCCCCTGGTAACTAACATTGAGAAGAAGTATTAAAAGCGTGAGCTTAATTTAGCAACTAAAATTTTTCAAACGTGAGCAGTTAGTCACCAAGTGGCCACTAAGGAAAAAAAAAAAAAAAACTTGGAGGGTTGTATTTCAACTTAACTTAATTGCAACATGAAACTGCCAATTAAAAGGCTGCTTTTAATTTCATAGTGATTTCAACATCAAAGTGGTGACTGTCGCAGATGGCAGCCAAAAAATATTCAAAGGTCACGAAGCTCCAGTTTTAAGTGTAACAATGGATCCTAAAGATAAATATATTGTGAGTACAACTTCAATATCTTTTTGCTTTTCATTTTAGGAATCTGTTAAGTTGCAATCTGTAATCCATAATAATTATAATTTGAGTCCCAAGCTTGAAGTTTAGTGAATACACTGCACATATTACAGCAAGGCGCCCAAAAGTGTGACCACCTTTAATTAATTCACATTCTTTCGTGCAACCACCATCCAATCAGAAGCCAAGGACAGGTTCCAGTTGACTTCTGATTGGATTAAATCTGCACGGAAGAATGTGAATAAATTAAAAGTGGTCACACTTTTGGGCGCCTTGCTGTAAATACTTTTTACTGTGCATCATACATTTTTTATTGTACCTGACTTAGACAGAAAATCTGAGCCCAAAAGAACTCACAGCTGTTCGGATGATGCACACAAAATTAAATTAAGGATGCACATTGTTTTAAAAGTTGCAAGCTTGGCCATGGAGGTCTGTTTTCATTATTTTATAGGTATTAGTAGTGTTAGTATTTTTTAGTATAAGTAGTAGAAGAGTTAGTATTTACTAAACAATATTATTATGTGTGATGTTTGTTTTTGTTGTCCATGACAGGCTTCATCAAGTTGTGATGGTACAGTAAAAATATGGAAGCTGGATGATCAGGTATGTGAGAAATTTCAGCCATGTTTCTTTCATGTTTAAAATTATGTCCATGGTGATTCAGATTTGCTAATTTACAGCGTAAATAAATTTATTTGCCTTTTTTTGTCTCATAATTTTTAATTATATTTTATTTTTCATTTCTAGACTTGTGTGACAACATTATCTGTTCTTCCTAAAGTGAATGATGCAAGGTGGGTTAGTAACATGGCTTTCATTAAGTTTTTTGCCCTTAATGTCAGGCCCTAGGTAATGTAGTTTTAGTTTTCTTCATGGAAATATAAATCACTAAATATTTCTATGGTCATTTGAATGTACATTGAGAAAGCCTCTTTTATATTATGCAGTGATGCATTTAAATTGTATTTTATAAAACAGGTAATATTAGAAGGAAAATCAGCTTGTGAGGATAAATGCAAAGGCAGCTTGACTAGCATCGTAAAATGAATGAAAATATTATTACCGGGGTAGTAACAATGTCTTATTTGGCTTTCCCTAGAATCTCAAAGACACTGTGTCGTCTTGCCTGGCAGCCGGGAAGTGGCAAGGTATGTGTGCTGTGCTAATACATTGTATATAATTATATCTTTAGGATGTTTGGGATAAAAAGTCAAATGATGGGGGACTTCCATATGTCTTTGAAAGGAATGAGGATGCTTGTCGGAAAATTTCAAATAAAAGAGGCCAGTCTGGGTGTCAGTGGAACTTTCTTTGACCAATTTTGATACCTGAAAAAAGTGATCAGTCTACACTACTAACACAGTGTGATAATGCTTTTTATTTCTTCAAGTGCAACCCTAAATGAGACAATAACGGCTGATAAATATTGGTGCTCTGTCCTGAACACCATAAGTGCGAACAAAATTTGAAATTTACACCCCTGGGTGAGATGGCAAGCATCCAAGTCTTTTGCTTTGTGGGAACCCCCCAGCCCCCTCAGTAAAAGTTATAAGCAAGGAAATTACTTTTAATTAATCATCATGGTTTGTTATAATATTAGCCTGACCAAACCTACTATTCATTTTTTTTTAGTATTTAGCTGTCCCAGTGGACAAAGCCATCAAGGTACAGAAGTTATTATTAATAATAAATTATTACTAACAGCTACTTTTCTTGGTGTGAATGTGGATAATTATATAGTGACCCTCTTTAAACGTGTCATCTTTCCACAAGCAACCAGGCCAAGTCTAAGCACAACCAATAAACATTTCTCTATGGTTGAACTAGAATTTTTTGTGACGAAGATAGAATATATTCACTAAGTCATTTTAAATGAAATACCTTGTAAATATTAATACCGGTAATAACATTGTGCACTTTATTTAATTATTATATTTCAATTTCTAGGTGTATGAACAAGATACATGGAAAAATGTTTTCAACCTTGACAAAGATGGTCACAGTGAGGTATTATTAATACTTTGTTTAGAAAAGTCAACTACTTTTTTTCGAAATTGAAGAGCTCCGGATAAGAACGTCCCCTGGACTTTCTGGCTAAATCAAACGTTATCAAAACAACTCCAAATTGCGCATGCAGGTTTGTTTACGTGTGCTAAACACTGTCCTTTGTTTCATTTGGCTGGTCTTTCGTTCGTTTTTGAAAAATTACACATGCTAAAAGACAAGGTTTTTGCTGGCGCGGCGTCTTTTTGACTTTTCTTTTACAAACGATAAACAAAGGAAACCTTTTGTTCCGCAAAACAATGAAACCAGCTAAAGTTTTGGGATTACAGGCCTAGCCCTAACCCCTAAGCTTAACCCTAACGAAAAAAGCTTAACCCTAAACCCCAAGGGTTAGGGTTAGGGTCTGACGCTAGGGTTTCATTTCAAATTTAGGGTTAAAAAGCTAAACCCAAGTTTAAGGGTTAGGGTTAGCGTTAGCATTTCAAGCGGCTAGCTTTCACTGCAGTCTGCTTGCGGTTAGCTGCTTTTTGTTGTTTCGGGCAAGACTATTGTAATCTGTTACCGTTAGCTGTAATTTGAGGTGAAAGTGAAATAAAGACTGATTGTTGATTGAATACGTTTGCTCGTGTTGTCACATTATACTAGTTTTGCTTTCAGTTAAGTGCCGCCGGCTTGCTTTCACTTCTATCTCCACTCCTTACATCATTACACATCTACAAAATCCCGCGAAAACAAGATAAACTAAGGCACGAATCGATTGATTGATTTATTGATTGATGAATATTTAATGAGGCACAGAAAAAATTTTTTGCGAGGGAAGGTCCCCTGCCAAACCTATAAAGAATTTTTTAAAGTCTAAAACCAGGTCACTTCTCGGCAACTTTGTCGCGGCAGCACCCAAGCGGACCCTGCAAAACTCGCGTTGACCAAGTTCCCGGCAAGAAACCTCTTGTTTTAGGCTTTCTATGCGGCCAGGCTCAAAACTACCTTGGTTTATGCAACGTTTTTTCCGAAGCGCTAAACAGCGCTGTTGTACAAAACAAAGGCAGAAACATCACTCAGTTCTTCGAGCGATGCTGTAAACTTACGGGTATTCAGACTTAATGATGTCCTTCAACCACCTGGCAGCCGCACTTGAGCTAAAACTATAAACTTCTTCGTTTTACTTTCAAATGCGCCATTTCGCTCAATTCAAACTCTTCCGCCTCTAACATGTGACCTTACATCACAATGCAGTGTCCAGTCCTACTCTACTCAAATCAACAAGAAACATGGCAGGCAGCGAGTCGAGGACATGTTTGTAAAATGGTTTCTCACCTTCCGTAGACGCTTAGAAAACCCTGCAGGGAAAGATGTACACGCGATGCGTTGGAAAACTCAGACTGCTAGCTGACTGGGAGAACGTAAGCTTGCAAAATGCCTTTTTTTGCATACATTATTTTCTGAAAAACGAAGAAAAGACCAGCCAAATGCAACACAGGACAGTGATTAGCACACGTAAACAAACCTGCATGCGCAATTTGGAGTTGTTTTGATAACGTTCAATTTAGCCAGAAAGTCCAGGGGACGTTCTTATCCGGAGCTCTTCAATTAAAGAAATCAAAGAAAAATTCTTTCAAACAGTTGGTTAATAAATTATTATTAATAATATATTCATGTTTCCTGTCATTACAGTTAGTATCCATAGCTGCATGGTCTCCCTGTGGTAATTACATTGCATCTGCCAGTATCAATGGGGAAATTTTTATTTGGAAGGTGTCGTCGCAAATGGTGATAGAAAGGTACCGTACATCATCATCATCATGTCTCGTCGCGTCAGTAGGCGCATAAGGCCGTCACACTTTCCGACCAACACTCCCTGTTCCCTGCCACCGCTTTGGCTACTTCCCAGCTCGTCCATCCCGCCTTGTTTCTTTCCTTCACCTTCGTCCTTCTCTAAGTTGTCTTTGGCCTCCCTCTTGCTCTTTGACCTTCTGGGGTCCATCCCAATGCTGTGAAGCAGTCGTTTGCACTCTCTCTCCTGAGTATGTGTCCCAACCAGTTCCACCTTCTTCGTCGTATATGGTCTGTAACAAAAAAGTCTAAAACAGCAACTGTAGGTCTTTTAAGCTTAAAAATTTTACACATTTGGCCTATTTTTGAGCCTGGTTTTATTTCATTTTGTTTGTCAGGATAAGTCACGAGAGTGGGCAGCAAATTTGTGGTTTGGTGTGGAATCCAAAAGGAAATAAAGAAATTGCATACACTGATAATCAGGTAATCAAGACTGTTAGGTAGTAAGAAGTTCAGATACATGTATAATGCATTTTCCACCCAGGAATCAGGCTTTTGACCAGGATTTGAAAACTAGGCATCCACAAAATAATTTCTATAAGGCCTGACTGCACCCTCCTAGGAGAAGGGGTGTTGAATGGTAAATGTGAGACTTTGCGAGACAGCGAGACTGATATCTTTTCTGCGAGCACGAGACCTTTTTAGCCTTGCAAAAGAAATCGACACTCCAAAAAGGCGTCAAAGAAAAATTCGAGACGAGGAGACCCCTGAAATTTGGCTAAAATTTTGCGAGACACGCATTTTTTGGAGGACCATTCACCATCCACAAGCCACACGACCCCACAAGCCGTAAGCTTTTATCCAAATCGTGTTTTTAAAAAAAGGCAACTACTAAGTACTACATCCCTAGGAGAGTCTGAGGGCTCAGGGCTGAACACCCAGGGCTGATATTCTCTTGGTTAATAAGAGATTTTGGTTGATAAGAGATTTATTACTCGCATGACTAAAAAGTTTTTTTAAAAACAGAAAGTGGAAAGGATAAATAGAATGGGATTGTGTCCAAAGACCCATTGTTGTTCCAGTCAGAAAAGAATTCCCCAGTGATGTTTTACAAACAAATAAAAAGTACAAATTCAATTATTATTACAGCAAGGTGCCCAAATGTGTGACCACTTTTAATTTATTCACATTCTTTCGTGCAGATTTAATCCAATCAGAAGTCAACTGCAAGCTATCCACGGCTTTTGATTGGATTAAATCTGCACGAAAGAATGTGAATAAATTAAAAGTGGTCACACATTTGGGCGCCTTGCTGTAAAGGTTTTTTATGCTAGTCAAGTTTATTTTTACATATTGGGCTGCTGCGGGAACATTCTGGACAATAAGCAGTCCAATATTTAGAAAATATTGGACCAGCAGTGGAGCGATCTGGTTGGTTGACGTTAGTTACTGGCCCACTGACTACCTTGTTTTTTATTTTATTAACAATCATTTTTTTTTATATTTTTACAGGGTCAGTTTGGTGTGTGTGAAAATGTAATACCAAAAGATGATGTAAGTTATTAATTATTATTTTTATTTTTCTATAAGCTTTTAACCTTTTCCCTTACATCAAAATGGAAAATCTTCAGCCGAGGGTTACCAACTTCCTCCGCTAGATGGTAGAATTTGAGGCCATTTTAAACCATTTTTTTAAATTAACAAATTCATTTCTACTGTTGTTGAGCCTATCTGTGCATTAAACAGGGCTTTCTTAAGTTGTTAAGCATCACATTGAAGTTATCACCTGGAGTATTTCACTCAGTATGCAAGTGTAACATAACACCAATCAACATCTTCACCCTCAACATTAAGTGAGCTCAGCCATAACAGGTGTTACAGGTTATGGCCCTCAATTACAGCCCTGCATTAAACTCATTGTTAATATATTATATTAACCCAAACTTGAGTGCAAAGCCAAACAGATAACTGCACATCTGCACATGGCTGGACAACAAACATGTGATTTCCCCACAAATTCATAGCGACTCTGATATGCATGACTGCCCTGAAGTGCCGCTGACCAGCATTGCCTTGAGCCTAACTTGGCCTGAATTTCATTTACTAAGAAATGCTTACTTACGCACTTACATGTACTTGCTTACTTAATCCTGCTCATTCCTAAGTGGAACATAAGTCCTCAACTAGCGGGTACCACCTAACCCTTTCTTGTGCAGTGCCTTTTGCCTCATTCCACGTAAGGTGTTTCCCCTCCAACTCTGCCATTCTCATGCATCTCCAGGTGTGCTGCCCCAGGTCTACCTTTCTTTTGTCGAGTTATTTGGGTCTAAACTACACTTCAGTGAAATACACGTGTTTGCTTCAAGACGCCATCTTTAATAACCAACATGCATTGCGTCCGTAACTGTAACAATACTTCATGTAAGCTAACACAACATCTCCCCCTTTTTGTTAGAGAGTGTGAAATCCAAGTCAAACACATTGAGTATGACAAAAACTATATGAAAACTTACAACAGTGTCATCTCATGCTAAACCTAGGTTCTCTCTAACTTTGAGTGATGATCTTACAATTCTCTTAGGCCTAGTAGCAAGAATAGGTGTTACAGGGGGTACTTGAATGTCTCTCCTGATAGCAGGATTGTCCTTCCGAACAGGAGTTGCAGGTTTGTTCGCTGCCGGAACTTGGTCCACAACTGGTAAGGGTCGATGTTCCTCCTGCTGGTTCGGCAGTGGAGTTAGGTGAACACGGTTCCTTCTTATCGTGCTGGTTGGTGTTTCAACTTGATATGACCGAGGTGTTGATGCTGCTTCAATGACTTTTCCTGGTCGCTGAAGGTCCTTCACAAAGACTTTTGTACCCGGTCCAATTGGATGCAAGGGCTTGGCCTTGTGCCTGCTGTTGAACACTGTTTCCTGCTTCAACTTGCTAATGCTCTCTCGTGCACGCAGGTTTTCTAAATCGGGCCATTGCGGATTTAGCTGGGTATGGAATGCCGGAACACTGTTCCTAATCTGCCTTCCCATCAGTAACTGTGCGGGAGAGAACTTGCATCCTAGTGGTGTTGATCTGTAAGCAAGTAATCCTTTAGCGGGGTCCTTTTCTTTCGTAAGTAGATTCTTCACTGTTCTAACCCCACGCTCAACTTCTCCATTAGATTGGGGAAATCTAGGACTACTTGTGGTATGCTTGAATCCCCATTCCTTAGCAAAGTAGGAGAACTCCGCGCTGTCAAATTGAGGACCGTTGTCGGATCGCACTTGTTCCGGGGTCCCATGTCTGGCAAATATCGACTTGAGGGCTCTAATAACCTCGCTTGACTTTGTCGTCTTCTGCATGGCTGCTACTTCGACGTATCTTGAGAAGTAGTCTATAACAATAAGGTAGTCGATGCCTTTTAGCTGTGGCTACGACTTGCCATGGACGGTCTGGTAAGGGTGTCATGATAAGCGGTTCGGGTTTGTTGTCCCTGTGTAGAGCGCAGACTCTACATTGTTGCACCAGATCCTGGATTTCTCTGCTCAGTCCTGGCCACCAAACAGAGCTTTTGGCCCGCTCACGGCACTTAGTGATCCCTTGATGCCCCTCATGGATCTTATCCAATATCTCAAGACGCATGGAAGAAGGGATTACGATCCTGGATGCTTTAAGAAGAATGTTCTGTACCACTGACAGTTCACCCCTGCTTGACCAGTAGGGTTTCATAGCATCATTTAAGGAATGCTTGTCAGGCCATCCTTCATAGCAGTATACTTTGATCTGTCTGCAGACTGGATCCTCTTCCTGTGCTTCCATGATCTGCTGTAGTCTTGTGTCTGAGGCAGGCAGTGATGAGATCACGCTTCCAATGTGTGCGTACATTTCGTCATCATCAATTGTAGACTGAACTGCTTGGCTTCGGACTTGGAGTCTTGAAAGCGCATCGGGTATGTACATCTTCTTTCCAGGAACATGCTTGATCTCCTTGAAGTGGAATCTCATTAGTCGCATTCTGAATCTCTGGATTCGTGGCGGAAGTTGGTCTAGAGTGTGCGTACTCAGAAGTGGCACCAGGGGTTTGTGGTCAGTTTCAACGTAGATCGACTTCCCCACAATGTACTCCCAGGATCGTTCGCATGCCCAGGTGAGTGCTAGGGCTTCTTTTTCTATCTGTGCATATCTGGTCTCCGTGGGAGTCATCGCTCTTGATATGAATGAAACTGGTCGCCAAGAGTTGTCTGGTTGGAGTTGAAGAACTACCCCGCCTAGGCCATAGGAGGAAGCATCAGCTGCCACTTTGGTTTCCTTGTTTGGATCGTACAGTGCCAGTACTGGGACTTGTGTGAGGTCAGCTTTGATCTGCTCAAATGCTTTCTGTTGCTCACTTCCCCATACCCATTCGTTCCCTTTGTGAAGAAGGTCTCTGATGCTCTTTGTCTTGTCAGCAAGGTGTTCGGAA
Organism: Oculina patagonica; assembly: GCF_052425735.1. Taxonomy (NCBI): domain Eukaryota; kingdom Metazoa; phylum Cnidaria; class Anthozoa; order Scleractinia; family Oculinidae; genus Oculina; species Oculina patagonica. Next base: position 6,379,097 of record NC_135768.1, read on the forward strand.
AACTTGCTCAATTGGTTTATCATGCCAAGAAATGTTCTTACTTCTTGCACATTCTGAGGTGGCGGTAGGTCAGCAATTGCTTGTAGCTTTTCAGGATCTGCCTCAATTCCACTAAAGCTTATGACATGTCCGAGGAACTTAACTCTGTCTGTACTGAACTGGCACTTGTCGAGGTTGAGTGTCACGCCAGCTTCGACTAGACGCTTGAGTACTGCTTCCAGCCTTTCATCATGTTCTTGCTGATCCTTACCATGGACTAATACATCATCTATGTTGCACTCCACACCATCTAATCCCTGGAGGATCTGACTCATATTCTTCTGGAATTTCTCTGAACCAGAACTGATACCGAAAGGCAATACATTGAAACAGAAACGGCCCCATGGGGTAATAAATGTTGTCAGTGGCCTTGATTCCCACGCTTACTTTATCTGCCAAAATCCTGAGTTTGCGTCAAGTTTTGAAAAGACTCTAGAGCCTGCCAATCTTCCAAGGGTTGTGTCTACTGCTGGAAGTGGGTGGTTCTCCCTCTTTACGTACTCGTTTAGCTTGCTCAGGTCCACGCACACCCGGACTTTACCATTGCTCTTAGGAGTAACAACCATGGGAGCACACCAATCAGTGGGCTGGTCAACTCTGGATATGACACCTGTCTCCAACATTCTGTCTCACTCTTCCTTAGTTTTCTGATACAGAGGGAAGGGCACTTTCCTTGGTACTGTTACTTGAAAAGGTTTGGCATCTTCTTGGAGTGTGATGCAGTAACTGTCCTTCATAACACCCAGTCCCTTGAACAACTTGTGGTATTCGTCTGCTACTTTACTCTTGTAGTCCACACTGCTTAGGCTGTCAAGTCTGCTAATTAGCTTTAGATGTTCAGCTGGCTCTCTTCCTAGCAAAGGTCGCTCCAAATCTTCTATCACATACATTTGTTCCTGAGTAACCTTGTCTTGAACTCGCAACTCTGCTGTGAAAGTTCCTAGGCAGCTCAGTTTCTGTTTACATGGACCCATGAGTACCCTGGTTGTCTTGCTAAGTGATGGAGTTGGTTTCAGGCTATGAAATAAGCTTGGCGGAATAACTGTTACATCTGCACCAGAATCTACTTTGAACTCCATCAGTTGTCCATTCATCGAGACGAGTGCTTTCCATGAATCTCCTGCCCCTCCTTGGACAGCAGATAGTTCAGTGAGTTCACCCAGGAATAACTCTCCTTCATCTTGTCTCCCAGTGAAATTCACTTCAGCCACTCTCTTGTCTGGTAGGGACTTACAAGCCTTTGCCCAATGTCCTACTTTAGAACACTTCATACATTTTGATTCTCTGGCTGGACATTGTCTCTTTGGGTGTGATTGACCCAGGCACCTTGAACACTGTGCTTCAGGAGTCTTCCCATTTTTAAACTTGGATGGCTTGGGTGGTTTCTTTTTCTTCTTCATGTCTTCTTTAGAATCTTTTCCTTTTCCTTTGGATAAGTGGTCCACACTGGCTGGTACAGGAGGCTCAGACTTGGCTTCCTGTAGGAAAGGTTGTTGCTTCTTAACTGTCTCTGACTGCCTGGCTTTTGTGATTGCTTTCTCCAAAGTCAGCTTAGAATCCAGTTGCAGTTGTTCAGAGAGCTTCTTGTCTTTTATCCCTACCACGATTCTATCTCTGATGAGATCGTCTCTCAATGTTCCAAATTCGCAGTATTCAGCAAGGCAATATAAATCTGTTATGAAATTATCCACTGACTCACCATCCTGTTGGCTTCTCTGGTTAAATTTCGCTCGCTCAAATATTACATTTCTCTTTACCACGAAATGAGCTTCAAACTTGCCTTTCACGACGTGATACTGCTTTGCTTCTTCGGTTGATAGTCCGAATGCGACCATGATGTCGTCAGCTTCTTCGCCCATCGAATAAATCAAAGTGTTTACTTGGCTATCGCCGTCCTTTTGGTCGAGTCCGGTCGCTTTTCGAAATCTCTCAAAACGCTTGATCCAGCGTGGCCATTCTTCGGGCTTAAAGTTGAATTTTTCCGGTGGTGGAACTTGGTAATTTGCCACGGATATTTGTTGAACCATTTGTTGTTGTACCAGTGCTTGTGGTTGTGCAGGCTGTTGTGGCGGAGCGCCGGCTTCATTCGGCTCGTCAACTACTAATTGCTGTTGTTCAGCTTGAATTCCGGCTTCGCCTGGAGCTGGGTCTCCCATATTGTCGTTTTTTCTGATCCTTCTTCAGTTTAAAGCCTATTGGAAACGTCCCGCTGCCACCATGTCGAGTTTTTTGGGTCTAAACTACACTTCAGTGAAATACACATGTTTGCTTCAAGACGCCATCTTTAATAACCAACATGCATTGTGTCCGTAACTGTAACAATACTTCATGTAAGCTAACACAACATCTTTTGCTTCCCTTGTTGGGAAGCACCTCTTTGGGTAAATGACCCAAAGAGCTGCTGAATTTCATTTAGCCACATTAATTTTAAATTTTACCATTTTCGTACAGGTAAAAAGCTCCAGTGGTTCTGTAACCGCAAATGATTCAATGGACAATGACCTTTTGGTTGCTGCCATGGATGGTGATAGTGACGATGAGCAGCTTATCATTGGAAAGAAAAAACCAAGAAACAAGTCCAATGCTTGGATCGACGAGGAGGCAGAGGATGATGATGATGACGAATTCAAAGGTGAGAGAAGTGACCGTCAGAAGAAGGAGGAGGGGAGGAAATTTTGACCAGGGAAGTTACAATCTTGATTCATGAATGCATGGCAAAAGTTCTAATTCATGCAATCCTCTATTTACCTTTAGATATTCGTAAACTTAAGGCTGCCCTAGCAACTCCATTAGACTTTGGTGATGGAGAAAATGATGGTGATACTGCCAGTGAAGTGTCTGCAGCTCAGGTTCCTGCGAAGGTAACTTCATTGTACCTAGGATATGATAACCTGAGCCAAAAAAACGTGTAGCAAGGGACAGCCAAGATTTAAATACTTACAGTTATTTTAGTGATGATTCTGACTATTACTGCACAGTTGAATGAGAATGCAACAAAATACACATGGTGTTTATGAATTTTAGAAATGCACATTTTGCAGGACCTCATTTGGTAGGGTTGGAGCCCATTTGTGTGTGTGTGTGTGTGTGTGTGGGGGGGGGGGGGGTTCATCTTAAAGTTAACTGAAGTTGTTTTATCTCACTTTCAACAACAGGAGATTATCCACACTCCTTTTATACCAGTCCTCCAACCTGCATTCCAGCCCAGTTCAACCCCAGTTCATCTCATGCACAGGTTCATGGTAAGTTAGTACTTATCACTGTTCCAGATAACAGGTGAGTCTGACCTGACAAGTTTTGGAAACTTCTGTTGATTTAGTGAGGTGTACAATCTATTGACCCATTGAAATTTGCATTGACACCTTGCCTTTTAAACTTACCTAAAAGTTTGGTTTATAATATTGTCTGTAATAGTCACACTAGGGTTTCATCCACAGACTTAACTTTAAAGTTAGAACCACCTTGTACAGCATAGTAATCAGTACCACATGCAATTACTGCTTACCTGTAATAGCTTTCATTTGAATGGTCACACACTAGGATTTCATCCACTGCCTTAAAAGTGTGAACCACCTTGTACAGCATAATAAACAGTAGTACCGCATGAAAGCACTGCTCAATAGTTTTTGTGTAAGTGGTGACACACTAGACTTCATTAAAAGACTTCAAATCTAGAGCAACGTTTTTATTAACAGCATGATACTACAAATTATGTACCACATGAAAGTTTTCATTTGAATGGTCACGGTGGCTGTTACACATTCAGAGTTTTAATCACAAAGTAACATAAAAGAGGCCGTTCAAAATCCACCTGGACAAGAACTGCAGAAGCAGAACTTCAGGCTCTAAATTTTACCTGGGGGCAAGTTTCACGGCCTGCAAAGGACTGACAGGAATGGAGGCAACTTGTTAATGCCTTATGCACAACTGGGCGTTTAAAGGACTGATAAATAATGGCATTGTTAACCATAAATTAAACTATTCCCTTGCTCGTGTTGCTCATTATTAAAAAGAAAATGGTAAATGGTCTTTTTCAGGTTTGGAATTCAGTTGGAATAGTGCGCTGCCACACAGAAGATGAGATATCGTCAATTGAAGTTGAGTTTCATGACACAAGCACTCATCACCCTCTTCACCTGACCAATCATCTTAATCACTCCATGGCAGCACTGTCGTCAACGGCACTGTTGTTAGCTTGTGAAGCTCAAGACGATTTGCCAAGGTACCTTTATCTCTCATCAATATCAAATGTCAGCTTGTAGTAATAAGAAATAATTTTATGGTGATCAGGTTCAATAATTACTGACCCTCCTACTGGAGGCAGCATGGCCAAGTGGTTAGAGTGCCAGACTTGAAATCCGGAGGTCGCAGGTTCAAGTCCCGTTCTGACCACTAGCTGGATTTGTCCTCGGTCACCCGAGTCCAACTCCTCGGCTATGCTTGTAAATAGCCAACTGGTCTGCCTCCTGCCAGTTGGGATTTATAACCATGTTATTTACAATATTTGTTTCACATTGGCCCCTGAAAAGCCCCATTCGGGGAGTTTTCAATTAAGTATATATATATATATATATATATATTTTTTTTTTAAATCCTATTGTTCTCTCTCTGAAATATATCGACAACTGCAGCCATAAACCAAAACATCAGTGTGGAAGCGACTGAAATCATTGATCTAATGTAGAGAGAGAAAAATAGGGTTTTAGGAGGGTCAATAACTATTACAAATATTAATAGATAATTACTGAGGTTCACAGCACTATTGGGTATATTGCAGGCAGCTGAGGATGCAGGCCGAAGTTGCCTACAATATACCCAATAATGCCGTGAGCCTCAGTATTTATTAAATTAAGTCATCAACGGGAGTATTTCTACTACATGTACTTTATTATTTCTACCGCCCCCTTGATGTGATGCTAGTCCATTGCAGCGTTACACCCCGTCATTAAGTTCTCTGGTACCCATTTATACACCTGGGTGGAGGGAGGCACTACAGTATATGAGTAAAGTGTCTTGCCCAAGAGCACAATGCAATGTTCCCGGCCGGGCTCAAACCCGGACTGCTCGATGTGGAATTCAGTGCACTAACCATTACCAAGGTCATCAACTAGGGTCCTCAGATGATAAAATAATTGTCTCAAGCAATGTACTAACTACTTGGTTAAGCTATAAATTGTTTTAAAGAAGAAATGATCAGTGAGCAAGACATAAACTTAAATTCACCAACCAAAGGTATTCAGTGAAATTGTGAATCTCTGCTCAGCTATGTACCAGTATTATTGAATATCTTTTGTGTTGATATACCACAGAACTTAAAACTGTTTTCGTTTTTTTGTCTGTTTGGGTGGCATGCATGGAAACAAGCTGACTTGAAGCTAAGGCCATGACCACTATAAAGATATATTTGTTTATTTTTTTTTTACCGTTTATCTATTTACTTGTAAACCTTCTGATATGGATTGAGAAATTCTCCATAATTTCTCTGCAGTAAGCTGGTCTGTGTCCATTTTGGAAGCTGGGACAACTCTAAAGAATGGACTGTTGCATTGCCAGAAGGGGAATCGATCAAAGTATGTCAAATAATTATTATAATTACAATTTGTGTCGGTGGTTCTGTTTTTTTTTTGGGGGGGGGGGGATCAAAAGAATTTAAGTCAACTGGGTGGGCTTAATAAAACATCATATGGAACCAAATTAGATCTTAAGTATTGCTGGATGATTGTAATCAAGCTGTAACAAGCAAAATACTGGGAAGAAGTCACCTGCAGTTAACTTACTTTATACTACAGGGTCAAGTTGTTCAAAGGGTGGATAACGCTATTCACCTGTCCAGTGGATAACTCTCATACAGGGCTTGAGACTAACTTTTAAACTCACTGGTTTACTGGCTAGTGACATGTCAGATTTTACTAGCCAAAAGTAATTTTTCACTAGTCAGGTATATTGATTTCTATCAAGAACAGTTAACTTTTCCAAGTTTTTCACTAGCCAAACGGCTAGTAGGAATGCTAAACCTGGTAGCCAAAACCTAAATTTTAGTAGCCTTTGGCTAGCTGCAGGGCTGTCACTAATTTTTCTAGTGGGTGGGGAAATGAAAAATGTGTTTCTGCACTTATGTAGAATACTCAGACAAGCCAATGTTTTGTCATACAAAGTTCGTGTAATAATGCATACAAGCCCTGTACGACTGATCTGTGTTTTTTGACATGTAGCTGTTTAAAACAGCATTAAAACAGGGGAGCAACTTCAGAATACCCGGCCACTTTTTTTCGTGTATAAATCTATTGCTCCCATGCTCCAGTGCTACCGCAGTGGAGTGGGTGAACAATTAAAGTAAGAGGTGTTAAACTACTGCTACCGCGGTCCCGCACTCCCGCACTCCCGCACTCCCGAAGTCGTGGAATAATTTAAGTAAGTGGTGTTCAACTACTGCTACCGCGGTCCCGCACTCCCGAAGTCGACGAATAATTAAGCGCTTGCTTCGGCTCATGGATTTGAGAACGAGGTATACTTATGTGTTTCGCGCGCTTGTTTCGGCTCATGGATTTAAGAACGAGGTATACTCGTGTGTTTAGCACGCTTGCTTCGGCTATGACTTCGTTACCGTGTGATCAGCTACTGAATCTCATTATGGCCACCTCGGGACTGCGGTAGCAGGATTAGAAGACACAAAAAAGTGGCCAGGTATTCTGAAGTTTAGCCAAAACAGGCAAGAGGAGAACACACATAATGTTACAAGTTTACAGTTAACTGATCGCCGATTTCATTTGTGTGGAAAGTGTTCATAGTTCAACAAACTATGGAAAGTCCATGTGTGACTATTACTGGGCCACATGCGTCTTGTGCAATTTCCTTCATGCATCATCCCGGTCACTGGTCGATTCGAAAGAGAAATGCTGAAGCCCAAACTGTTGTTTCTTTAGTTAAACATAATCTTATCTTGAAGCACAACCAGAAGATAAGAAGGAATCCAGTTTTACTCGTTTATCCACTTTTGCCTTCCGTCTTTTCGATGAAATTTTCACGCGGAGCCGACAACAAGAGAATCTGAATGAAACTAACAAGTAAAATCACGCGCTTTCAAAGGAAGATGACATTGTTCAATATTTACGCGTTTTCGATCACAGCCTCGAATGAAATGTCAATCGCTATCTTTACTGAAAAGGTGAATAATAATTTGTATTAATAAACTATTGCTTTGTTTTTTATTCACAATTTTGTCATTTGACGTATTTTTCACTTTCCATGTTTTGGTTTTGTATCAAAGTAGCCCGGGCTCAAACTCATTGTAGCCGGGGAAAATCCCCGGCCCCCGGCCCTTAGTGACAGCCCTGTTATAAGCTGGCGACCGTTAGTCTCAAGCCCTGTGATACAAAACTTCTTCACTTTCCGCTGGATATTGATTTATCTGATGGATAGCATTATCCACCCTTTGAACAACTGGGGCCAGAACACCTAGAGTACCTTAAGACAATGCTTGCCTGATAAGACACAAAGCTCAGAACCAGACAAACTTTTATACATTTTCATCCACTAGGCAGTGGCAACTAGCAGTTCATTTGTCGCTGTGGCAACAGACAAGCGTTTCCTGCGAGTGTTTACCATTGGTGGAGTTCAGCGCGATATTCTGAGCCTTCCAGGTCCTGTTGTATGCATGTCGGGACACAAGGATCAACTGATGGTCGTGTTTCATGTTAATAACCCACTTCCTGGCGAGCAAGCTCTCGCTCTTAAATTACTGGACTTGAAGCGCAACAAGGAACTTATCACAGAGGAGAGGGTGTTGTTAAGTGAGAAGACAACACTGTCATGGTTGGGGTAAGGTTAAAATAACTACAGCAGAACCCCGGTAACTCGAACTCGGATAACTCGAACACCCCCGCTAACTCGAAGTAAGTCCCATTTCCCTTGGATTTGAACCCACTTTTCAGTCATTTTTACTCGGTTAACTCGAACTCGGATAACTTGAAAACCCTGCTAATTCGAACTAAATTTCGTTTCCCTTCATCAAAATGTAGGTCTAATTTACCCCGATAACGCGAATTCCGGTTTCTTGTAACTCGCCACGGATGCCTATTGATTAGTGCAACGAACAGATCAAGTATTTGACTGACATTTTGACTCTTATCATAAGAATGTATGGTTATGTTAGAGTTTCTGACGAGATTAATAGCCCATTTCCGAGTTCTCGCATTTTAGAGGACTGGTGCCGAAATCGATTCATGAGATCGAGGCTAGGTGCATTGCATCTCATCAAACATGGAGGCTTCGAGTGAAAAAACAACATGCAGTGAAGATTTCTCGAAATTAAAGGTCGATAAATTGGAAAATTATTTGCGAGAGAGAGGTATACAATTAAGCGATGGTGGCAAAGGAAAACGGAAAGCTGAATTGCTTGATTTATGCCAGAAAGCAGCGGCAATGAAGCAGAGGAAACTGGATGATTCTACCAAAGACCGCACAAAGCTACTGAAGGACAAATTGCAAACAAGTGAAGGGAAGTTGTCAGACCCTAATACTAAAACTTTGAGCGCTTGGACCCACAACTTCTCGAAAATTCCAGAGTTCACGTTCGGAGACCTTTACAATTATATTTTGGTAGGTAAAGAAGATTATTCACCTGAAAATCTTTGTTTGTTCAAAAGTCTTCTTGGCTTCAGGTTGTTTCCTGATGGCCACGTTCAGCTTTCCGTTTTCCTTTGCTACCATCGCTTAATTGTATACCTCTCTCTCGCAAATAATTTTTCAATTCATCGACCTTTAATTTCGAGAAATCTTCACTGCATGTTGTTTTTTCACTCGAAGCCTCCATGTTTGATGGGATGCAATGCACTTAGCCTCGATCTGGTGAGTCGATTTCGGCACCAGATCTCTAAAATGCGAGAACTCGGAAATGGGCTATTCAATTAGCACTGTATTGTGTACTGAAGTGCTGAAAAATAAGTAAACTATGGTATTAATTATTAACTTGACAAATTAAATAGTCAATCAACCTAGATAGCTCGAAAACCCGCTAACTCGACAGTTTTTCGTTTCCCTTCAGAGTTCGAGTTACCGGGGTTCTACTGTAGTTACTGATTACCATTAATGATATTTGTGATTGTATCCGTTTATACCAGCAACAAAAGTCATGATTTCTTGATTTTCTGTTTTACTCTGAAGGTTCTCTGAAGAAGGCACTCCAGTCACTGTCGACTCAGCAGGAGTTGTTAGGTTACTCTCACAATCCTTTGGCACTGCATGGTGCCCAGTTTGTATCACTAAAAGCAATGTAAGTGTTGTTATTGCTGCTTTACATTTATTTTACTTTGTGAAGGCATGGTGATCCAACAGTGCATTGGCCTTGAGATCTGGAGGTCAAGAATTTCAAATATGTAATTTTTATTTTTCCTTCTCTCCTATCATATCTCCCTTCCCTCTTTTCCTGACTCCCCTCTCTCTTCCTTCCTCCTTTCCTTTCTCGATTCCTCTCTCCGTCTCTCCTTCTTCCTTCTCTTCCTTCCTCCCTCCCTCACTCACTCACCTTACCTCTACCACCGTACCCTCTTCCCTCCCTCCCTTCCTCCCTTTCTTGATTCTTCCTTTCCTCCCTCTCTTCCTTCCTCTCTTTCTAAATTCCTCTCTCTCCCACCCCCTCCCTCTCTTCTGTCATACCTTCCTGCCTGCCTCTGTTGATAATTTTACTTATTTGATATTAATAATTTATATAATTTTTCCAGATGAAGAATAAGTCAGACAATTATTGGGTCGTTGGCTTGGATGAGAGAAGCCAGCTAATCAGGTAAGGGACCTTGATCTGGACACTCTGCAAAGTTGAACTGTAATTTAAAGATAAAGACTGTATTTCAAAATAACTGACATGCAATTACCTTGTGACCACATGTATCGTGAAAAATTATCAGTAAAATACTTGTTTGAGCAGTCCTAAATTGCAACAGTAGAACAAAAGAAATTTAAGCAATTGGCAGTACAAGGGAACTGCTAAATAAATATATCCTGTGACTTGTGTCTACTGATTCCCTTGTGTTCTTGTGTAATGTATGTAGGTGCATCTACTGCAAGGGGTCAACATACCCACCCACGCTGCCACGCCCTGTACTTGTTCTCCTTCCATTACAACTTCCGTTCTGTGAAATGACGACAGAGAAAGGACAACTGGAGGTAAAGTTTGAGACTAACTATAATAAAATATTTTAAGCCATATAATTGTACAAAACTTTTGAGGACAAAAAATGTTAAGTGCAACATTTTGTTTGAATATCTAATTGTTTGCCCTCACCTTTTCTCTGTGACCTGCTAGTTTGATGTTATTTTTTTTTCATATGACAAATTAATTGAATACTGCTCATCTTTTTTGAGGCCTTCAGTGCTTAAATCATAAATTAAGACCTTATCACGGTTTTCAACGCCATCTTGACGAGTAGGCAAAGCGGGTAGGAATTACAGTGTTTGTATGGGAATTCGACGGCAAATATTGTTTTAAATTTTTCCATACATTTGTTTGTATTTTTTCGCATGATTGACGCAGTTGGCGGGAAAAATTATAGACAAATGTATGGGAAAAAAATGTAACTGAATGCTTTCTAGCTAGCCCAACTACGTCCTTCGAACTCGGCAAATAAAAACTTTTGCCTAGTATCTTAACTTTACAATTCATGAGTTGTCCAGAATTCAATTTTTGTAAGAGATATTTGCCATCAGATTCCCATACAAACACTGTAATTTCTACCCGCTTTGCCAACTCGTCAAGATGGGGTCGAAAACCGTGATAAGGCCTATAAAAGATAAAAGCTGTTATGTAACTGTACAAATTTGTGTGTTAGCTAGAATCAAATAACTTATGAGTGGCTAATGTTTGAAAAATTAATAATGCATTTCATGATTTATTAAAATTAATATTTAATTCATTAACTTGCTACTCCTCATTTACCTCCCTAATTAATAAATTAAAAGTATTAAATTAATTAATTAATTAACTATTAGTTAAAAATTTGAATTAATAAGTTGACACTGGCTAAAAATATTGTTTTTGGACGTTTTGGCCACTACTGTTGCTTTCTTCAGCAAGATAAAAATGCAAAAATCTTGCTAAAAAAGGCAACAGTAGTGGCCGAAACGTCCAAAAACAATATTTTTAGCCAGTGTCAACTTATTAATTCGAATTTTTAACATGCCTGGCTACAACCCGAACATTTTAAACTATTAGTTATTCTTCATTATTTAATATATTAATAAGTTTAAAGTCTAGATATATTTCCTTTTTAAATGTAAAGTATTTGACTGTTACTTCTAATTATTATTGCGTTGCTGCAATGTCAGGAAGCATATGTCCGATCAAAGCTCATGCTTGGTGCATCTAAAGAAGAAGAAAGGGAGTCTTTCAATGATGCTACACCAAGCCAGGTCAAGACAGCACAGATTCAAGGCATCATGAAGTTATTTGCTGTAAGTTCATGACTTCTTTATCAGCAGTTCAATCATTAAAGCAAAGAATTAAAGTGCCTTGTGGCTGTACTGTTAGGTAAGGTAAAGGTAAAGTCTGTGTCCGAGCCTAAGTGGCCCATACAGCCAGAGCTTATCCCGGTTTCAGTAGCATTAAGCGACTAGGAGTATTGCTATTCCCCCCTGGATGGAATGCTAGTCCATCGCAGAGTTACCCCCAGCAGTAGGTTCCCCGGTACCTATTTATACACCTGGGTGGAGAGAGGCACTATGAGAGTAAAGTGTCTTGCCCAAGAACACAACGCAGCGCCCCAACCACCCGGGCTGTTCGACTCGGAGCCGAGCGCGCTAACCATTAGGCCACCGTGCCTCCCACGGCTGTTCTGCTAGGCTTGCAATAATTCTGAATTCATTTTTTTTATCTCTGAAATTTAGCTGGCATGCAAGAGTGATCGAGAATTCCGTGCATTTGAACTGTGTGAATTACTACCAGATGCCCATTCTGTAAGTGATAATAAATTATAATAATTATTTATTTAATATATTCTTAATACATGATTAAAAATAATAATAAAATGTTACTCTGGTTTAAAAATGTTGAAAAAGTCCCAACATTTCAGCTGAAACTTCAGCCTTCATCAGGGGAAAGTTACAAGGAATTTTTAAACCAGGGTAATGTTTTTTTATTAATTTAATCATAAATCAACCACCTGGTTACAGGACCATTTTTAAAAAAAATATTCTTAATAATTAATTTTTGTAATTTTATATTGCAGTCCAATAATTTTTGGATAGCACATTATAATAATAATTATAATAATTTGCTAATTTATATAGCGCATATTTCCATATTCTGATCAATAGCGCTTTACGTATTTAAGAGAAAATTAAAAATTACATCACCATGAAAATAAAATAAAGTTATAAATTATAAAAATACTATATATATAAGTATTATTTATATAATACTTAAAAAGATAAGTTTTAAGTTGAGATTTAAAACAGTCAAGTGATGTTGCTTGACGAAGCTCCACAGGTAGGCCATTCCAGAGTTTCGGAGCTGCTACTGAAAATGATCTAGCTCCCAATGTTGACAGCATCTTTCCCTTGGGATGGTCCAATAAGGGCATGCCAGTAGACCTAAGATTGTATAATGAATTCGATTTTATGCTAATTAGATCGCTAAGATAAGGTGGCGCTAGGCCTAAATACATTTAAAAGTAAAAAGTAAAATCTTATAATCAATACGCAAAGAAACCGGCAGCCAGTGCAGCTCGTAAAGCGCGGATGTAATGTGAGAAAACTTAACAATAGTTTGTTGCTATAAACTACCAGTATAGAACATCATAGTTATAGTTAGTATGGACCTGATTATAATCAAGATAATCATTTATGTCATTCTTAGCTTTATTTTAAAAAGCTGTATTTGATTTATCTATTAGCTTTTGATCTGTTGTAAGAATAAAGCAGCATGTTAGACCTGCAATGTGTGCAAACCCTCCTGACAGCTACATAGCCTTTTACGCTCATTGCTTGTTTACGATGCTATATATAAGCCTAGGAATAAAATTCATTTTCTTGCACCCTATCTCTCTACAAGGGCGAAAACAGACCTCAAATGTGATTCCTTACAAAAAGGAAACTTACTGTGTGGTTCCAGAAAATATCCATACCCCCCACGGAAGGGATTTGCCCTATGAACCCCCACCCCACCCCTCTGGAAATTCCAATTTAGCTTCATACATTGCTTTAAAGTTTTGGGTCTTTGTGACCCCCCCCCCCCCACCCTCCCCTCCTCCTCCCTGGAATTTCCAATCCCTTCTGTGGCAGGGAGTATGGATATTTTCTGGAACCACACATAACTAGTAATACGTGACTCACAGGGCCTCGCGAAGCTCCGGTTTTAACCGGTGATTTGTTATTGTTGCCTAGTAACGGGCATGGCCGCGTCACCCTCGTTCCCAGGGTCTACTCCGCTTTGAAGATGGCAGCTCTTTCTGGTTCGTAAAGAGGTATAAAGCGTTGGGAAGCGCAGGCTAATTTAAAAATCATCGACAAATTATTGGATAGTCGCATTTTGGACATTTATTTGAGGGCATTAAAAAAAGAAGAAGAACGAACGGCAGGAGGATTCGAACCCTCCGCCTGCGCGCCCCTGATGGCGATAAAAAGGTTTATAGCCTGAATAGGCGTTGAGGGAGTATTATGTGGAAATCAGTGTTATTTTAATCCGAAAAGAAAAACGATAAAAATGAAAGGCTCAGGATTCGAACCCACAAAAAAAAAAATAATAATAAAAAAAAACCCTAGCCGGATTCGAACCCCCGCCCTCAGTCCCGAAGATCTGATTTCAAGTTCAACGCCTCACACCATTAGGCCACCAGCGCGTGGCCGTGTGACGTCATTTCCGCCACACGCCAAGCTCACAAATATATATGACCGTAAACTCCACACGAGATTTCAACCCGCCTGAGCCCTTTGAGGGACAAATTTATACACCCCGCTACGCTCGGCTTTCGGCCTCGCTTCGCGAGGAATAATTTTATGGCTTTTGCTGCAAGTAGGCAAAGTGACTGTGTTTTGCTACCAGAGCAGTCAAGATGGGGCTACCTTGTCCTGCTTTGGATTGTCCTTTTGTCACACAGAAAATAATGCCCGCTATATTTGCCAGATAATAAATTTGTTATTGACCAAGCTGAGTGTTTGATCAAGATGGCAGGATATTGGCTCTTTTGGACCTTGACGGCATTAAGGTTGATAAAAATGCAAAAAATACTTGGCCAATATCCAGCCTCATGCTTGGTCGATTATGTGGTATGTAATGTAATCCAACTAAACCTTGACTCTTTTTATAGGTAAGTTTGGCAATAAAATACGCCGCACGCAGTCGACGAATGAACCTGGCCAATCGGCTTGATGACCTGGCACGCAAGAAGGCAGAGCTTGAGGCTGAGGTGGAGCTTGAAGATGATTTCCAACAGGACAACTGGCCAGTCAGGGGGAGTGAGGTATTTACATCAAGAGGGCATGGTCGCCACCCTTCCACTGTGTCACGGCAAGCTGATCAAGTAGAGGAGGAAGAGGAAGGTGAAGTAATGGAGGAGAATGGAGTGGACGATGAAATGGAAGAAGATCAAGAAGATCAACAAATTTCAAGTAAACAAGGTATGGCAAATTAGTGAATGACTAATGGGGAGCTGCAGCTTATGCTTTGATGCTAATTTCAGTACTTACTACTTTGTCTTGAATTTACATGTCTGAGAAGCTTTCCGTCACTTGCATCCAAGCGTGAACACCTGACGCCTAAACATGATCTAATTGGGTATTGATTGTGGCATGATGGGTCGCCAAACATTTGAAGTTTGGCAGATTGTAACACGAACTTTTCCACTCAAAATGTCCAATCTGGAGTTCCGCTTTCTCGCACTTAGGCATATGCATTCGACACAGATCAGGATAAATTTCTCTGAATAAGTCTCATTATCCAATCTTTTCGTCCTTTTTGAAACTGGCATGTGTTGAACTTTTGGTGCGAAAGTTTTCATTATGGTCTGCCAAACTTCAAACATATGAGGACCAATCATGCCATGTTTAATACCCAATTAGATTAGATTCAGCATCACATGTTCATGCTTAGATGCAAGCAAACAGTATATTGTATAGTCTGTGGACCACCAGGTGGGAACATAATTATCTCAGAGTATTTTTCTTCTGCTCCCTGGTTGTAATGCAAGACCACACCAAGCATAACAACAAAAACAAAAAAAGGACCATCCCAAGCTTACCCCTGGCATTTAATTTGACGGTACCCATTTAAACACCTGGGTGGAGAGAGGCACTGTGAGAGCAAAGTGTCTTGCCCAAGAACACAACAACAGTAACCCCAGCAGTGCTCAAACCCAGACCACTTGATCCAGAGTCCAGCACACTAACCATTAGGCCACCACACCTCCCTGTTTAATGATGGTATACTTACAATTATTTTATTTTCCATTTTGACTGTTTCTAATATTTTTCTTGTTGCAGAGAGGAAGGGTCTAGCAAGACTAGATAGTCGTGATTTTGGATCTTTACACTCAAAATCAATTCATGCTGTAAAACCCAGACCACCATCATCACCCATGCCAAGTTTAAGTTCAAGCCAGGGTCGTTCCAATCCATTCAGGGTAGGCAGTCCTGGAAAAAAGGCGACTGGTGTATGTGGAAAAAGTTTTTTCGACAGTGTGGAAGAGGAAAAGAAGGCTTTCCTGCTTAGAAAAAGCAAGATATGTGAGTGCGGGTTTTATACTACTTGACATCATTATTTGCCAGATTGTTCTTTACCTTGTCAAGTAAACTGTTGCGCATGTCTTTTGGTTTTAGTTAGGAAAATAAAAACAAATGAACCCACCTCCTCTAGATTGACAGGTTACTGAATGAACAAACCAGTAGAATTACAAGCTTACGAGAGCTGTTGCACTACACTACACTACTGGAATGAACAGACATGAGATACAGTAAGATATGATGGAGTAAGATTTGACAGATGACTGATGTGTAAGATCTGACAGACGAAGAACAGGGAGATTTGACATGTGGCTGACATATAAGATTTGACAGATGACAAATATTTCAGATTAGACATGACACAAACATGAGATTTGACGAATGACAGAGAGTTGATTTTACAGATAACAGATAGCTGATTTGAAGTATGGCAGACAAATGATTTAAAAGATGTCAGATGTGAGAATTGACTGATGTCAGACTGATGACTGACAGGTGATTGGCAAATGACAGGCAGGCGATTTGACAGATGACTGAGAGGTGTTTGACAGTTGACAGACAGGCCTGTGATTTAGATAATAACAAGTGATTTGACAAAGTTAATGATGTGTACGTGGGATTTGACAGATGACAGACATGTGATTTGACAGACCTGAGATTTCACTGGAAAATTTACATGCATGTGGGATTTCACAGATCACATGCATGCATGCAAGTTGACAGATTTTTAACAAAGGGAGTTTCAAATCTAGCCAATCAAATTAACCATTTTTAACTCTCGTATTATAAAGGGATTTTAAAACACTTCATTCGACTGGCTGTTTCTTTTGTTAAAATCCAGTCAATCAAATCATGGTCCCCAGAGCCACTTGTTTCTCATGCACAGGCTCAGCCAGCTAAGAGGGAGAAGTGGCTCTGGAGACGAGAATGAGAGTGGTTTAGGCATAGCTATTTGCAGACATTGCATGATTTTTTTTTTTCACATAAAGATGCTACATAGTAATTATCAAGTATAATAGGCACATAGTGCATGCAAAGGGATATGTAGTGGAAGGTTTTATACTGTCTTGTAAAATACATAATGCAAATTGAGGCTGCAGTCCTTTGCACACATTGCATGCCTACAGTGCTATGCAAATTTTTCTCATCTGTAGCTAACTGGCAATTTAAGAGTTTCAGCCTTGGTTTTCGATATTTTCCAGGAAGGGTCAGTTTTATTATTTTTTTTTATCATTTCCATCTTCCCAGCTCCTGAGTCCAAGCCAGCCCAGAAAAAGAAAAAGGGAAAACAGACCACTCTGTTGAAATCACCCTCAGAGAAAGAAAACTCAACAACTGAAAAGAAAATGCCTCCAGAAAAGAATGCTACAGCTACCAAAAAGTAAGTTATAAATCACTCGCCCCCCATACCCCCCACTATCCCATTTGGTTAATCAAAATAAGAATTGACAGAGTACAAGCCAGTGAGCAATGTTTACAATGTTTACAGTAAATATACTGTACCACCCCACAATGATTCAATTAAGCCCCCTCCTTCCAATAAGCGCCCCCTTCCGAATAAGCGCCCCCCTCCCTTCGAATGTGTTTTTGTCAATAAGCGCCCCTATTCCAATTAGCGCCCCCATTTTAATAAGCGCCCCCTTTCTTATAAACTCATGAACATTCATGGTACCATACATGTATATAATTATTTACTGCTAAAATGAACAATTCTTTTAAAAGTATCTGAACTTTCAACAATTTTTTACTGTTGCTAACAGTTTCTGTTATTGTTAGTTGTTTTAATGTTTATAAAAGTTTTTTTTGAACATTTAGTTGTTTCTCAAAAAATGATTTAAGCGCCCTGTCCTGAATAAGCGCCCTGTCTTGAATAGGCGCTCTCCCTTGAGGTACGCGCTAAATCGAATCATTACGGCAGTACAAAATAAAGCAAACCATTCTTAAGCTAAATGGAGTGCTACAGGTAATTAGGTTTTTTCCTGGCTATAAGCATCTCATGCAAGCCAGTTTGTGAGCCAGAAATCCTTAAATCCTAAATAAAGGCCAGCCACAAGCTACCTAAGTTAACTGTTGGCTAACTGAAACTAACCATTGAGGGTAAGGCTCACGTTGACAAGGTGATCGGATTAAGGGGATTTTCAGATAAAATATGGACTAAGCTTTTACTAGGGGCCAAAACAGTGGCCCTAATAACAAGGTGGTTATAATAAGTTGGCGTTCTGATAAATGTGGTGCTCATAATTATTTAAAACACAGTGGGGTCATAAACCAGGGTTCTACTGTATCGAAATTTCTCTTAGCGTGTAGCAGAAAAACAACAATAACAACAACAACCACCATTTTATTTTGCCAGAAAAAATAGAAATATTTACAGTAAGAAATTGTTTTGTCTGGCAGAGTGAATGGTTTCAACTTGTGGTTTGAAAAGAGTAAGGGTGCTCTGTCAGATGACAACCCAGAGCTGTCTGGCAGTGATCTGGTCAAATTTGCGATGCGGCAGTGGAAGGCTCTGGATGACGAGGATAAGCAGGAGTGGAATAAGAAAGCAAAAAATGCTGCTACTGAAATTGTAGAGGAAGGAGACAAGAAGAGAAAACGAGAAATGTGTGATGATGAAAATGAAGACACCTCAAATACACTTAATCTAGCTAAGAAGACAAAGGATTCAGTGGCCAATGGTGCAACATCTAAGCTGGCTGGATTTGTTTATAAAAAAGACTGATCGAGCTTGTAAATATTTTGTTAATAATTTATTACAATAATGAGATTCTGGATGAATTTATTCAGAGAATCTAGGGCTTTTAATGTTACATATAATTATTATGTTTTTTGACATAATTATGAGTACGCGACCTATTTTGATCTGAAAAAGGGTCAAACTTTGGAGACCTGGATGGCTCCCTCCACCCCCATCAAAAATTTCACGTGTGGTTTACCCCTCCCACGCATGAGCCAATTGCAAAAAAAGATAACAGACAGAAATAAATTGATTTATTATTACATGTACTTTTACAAGGCAGTATCAGAATACATGACAAAATATGACAACACTAGATGAACTAAAACTATTTTGTTCTGCTTTGCTTGTTTTTATTTAAAAAAATGTACATGTGTGGAAGGAGAGATTGTTACTGTCCAGGATTCAGACGTACAGGTTGTATAAGGAGGCTCTAACTTGTTAGGCTGTGGATGAATCCCTAGTATTTGATCATTCCAATAAAAGCTTTTGACCATTGCTTTCATTGCTTTCATGTGATACAGACTGTTTATTATGGTGTATAAAGTAGTTCTAACTTTTATGTCTAAGGATGAAACCCTAGTGTGTGGCCACTGAAATGAAAGCTATAAAGCTCTGAAATTCAAAACCCAACCAATTACAATTTTCGCTGCCGATTATAATTATGGCGACAGCCAACGAACCTTGAAAAACACAAACAAACAACATGGATCGAAATAAACGAATCACAACTGACAGATGTGACTTTTTGACCCGGTTGAAGTGGACTTCTGTTTCCCTAGAGGTCTGCTAAGATGATTGATGGCAGCAAAAGGTGCAAACTGTCGGCTAAGGTTTGAATTTCAGAGTTCATGTGTCTTTGAAAACAGCAATAAGCAGTGAAATCACAAATCGATCAGCAGTTGGTTTCTTGTTTTCAATCGTACAGAGTCGACCATTTCTTGGGTGATTCCCTTGCAATCTTTCAAAATAAGTTTTCTCAACTTTGGCCATGCACTTTGTTCACATTTAATATACCACTCCACAAGTACAGCATCAGTGATCTGTTCGCATCCACTGAGATCAAGAGTTTTTAACACAGGGAACACACTTGCCAGGTCTCTCAAGTCAGTGTCTGTAATGAGCGGCTGCTCAGCTAAGCCCAAGTAACGTAGAGTCTTGCCAATCTTGCCAGACAGAAGTAATAACTGACTTCCATTGATTCTCTTACACCCTTTAAGTTCTAGCCACTCCAAGTTCTGAAAATTGGGTAAACTTTCCAGAAAGGCTGTTAATTTTGAACTGGACAAATTCAGCTTCTTTAATTTAGGGAATTTATGAAGCAGTGGAAATATCATGTGAGTAAATGAACCAGTCACATCCAGACTTGTAAGATTTTTGTGTGGCTTGTTGCTAGGAAACGCCCAAGAAAGTATTCTGCTGGTTGGTTCTGTGTCCCAGGAAGGTAATTTCCACTCGAATGTCCTCAAGTTTGAGCACACTGTTGAATCAGCTAGTACATCACCTAAACCTAAGGGAATAAAAAAATGCCTTATGGTGACTAGAATTTTGGGGCTGGCGACTAAATTGGAACCATAGTCGCCAGCCTGGGACTAAAATTGAGAAGAAGGATTGAAAGCGTGACCTTAATTTAGAGACTAAACTTTTCACTGGCGATGAAACTTGAGCAGTCGGGGGAAAAAATAAACTTAGAGGGTTGTATTCGGGCCATCCCAAAACGCAGAGAGCGTTTTGTGTGCTTTTGTGAGATTGGCGACAATTATTTCACCCCAGGCTGCCTTCAGTTTGCTTGTTGGAGTATTATACTACCAGACGATCTGTAAACAGAGATGGGGGCTTGATGGGCACGTTGGACTTGGTCCCATACAACAGGGTCTCTCTCTCACCCCCAGTGGGGAGAGAGACCCTGGGAAAGAGGTTGAGCATGACGGCTTGAAGAAAAGTGATCAAATAAGTGTAGAAAGAAAAAATATTTTCCATTTACCCACTAGAAGATAGTTTTCCATTTTCTATTAGAAAATAATGCATGCTTGAGGTTTAAAAAAAGCTGCTAGTGGATGCATGAGTTGTTAGGCGAGGGCATTCAGCTGCTTTTCTAGACCTCAAAAGTGCATTATTTTCTTATAGGAAATAGGAAAACCATCTTCTAGTTGGTTTAAGCATTAAAAATGAGCACAGAACTTACAAGACTTGCCGCTGCTCAAACAGGCCAGCCTGGCTCAAGTAATCTAAGGCCCTAAAGGTTGTTACTCACCTTCTCCAGCAAAACTTTGAATATAACAAAGAGACAGAGTCTGCATAAGTGGATTATTAAGCATCACCGTACCAAGCCAAGATCTCCCCACTTCACTGAAACATGTTAATGAGATGCTTCTAAGCTTGCCAGTGCAACTTAACGCCTGCCTCAGATCAACTGCCAGTGGATTCTTCGCCTAGTAAGAGACAGTGAAAGGAAAGTTATTTAATTGCCATGTAACATGTTTCCAATAATAAAAATAGATAATAAAATAGGAATTTGTGGTGGCACATCCACAGTGTGGCTCTTCGTCCACTGTTTTCCAGATCGAATTGGAATTTAGAAGTGTTCGTTTTTGTAGACTTTGAATAAATATCACAGTGTAGATGTCTTGCCACTTCAAGAGCTATGTAGACATTTTATTGCGGTTTTCAGTGAAATGCGAACTCTGAAATTCAATCCTCAACGAAAGGTTTACACTTTTTGCTGCCGTCAATCATCTTAGCAGACCTCAAGGGAAACAGAAAGTCACTTCAATCGGGTCAAAAGGTCAAGTCTTTCGGTTGTGATTGGTAGATTTTGGATCCATTTTGTTTGTTTCTGTTTTTCATGGTTTGTTAGCTGTCGCCATAATTATGATTGACGGCAGCGAAAAACGCAATCGTTTATTGGATTTTGAATTTCAGAGTTCGCATTTCACTAAAACCGCAATAACGGTGTAGATGCGTAGCCACTTTTCTTATTAACTTTTAATTAAAAGCTGCGAAAAAATAATTTTTGACAGTCTACATGCGTATATACGTGGCCACTTTTCTAGTAAACTCTAAAAGCTATGAATAAATTTTGATGTTGTAGACAAGTAGCCACTTTTCTACAGAAATTTTACTGCAACGCGTATACATAGCCTGCGTATAGGAGGCATAAAAAGGGGAAGGGGATAGTAGGGTGGTAGGAGGATTGAGGGAATCTGAGGAGTAAAAGCCCCCTTCTCCCTCCCCCTTTTACGCTTGCTACGCAGGCTAGCGTATATGTGAAGCTGGCTGCACTGTGTAGCTGGAGATGTGGGGTATTCTGCAGTTGCTCCCAAAAGGACTGATTATCCAGAGAAGATAAATCAATACCTCATTTGTTAAAGGCACACAGATCTTCTGTTCAGTAAAACTTGAGACAAATGTAACTTCTTCCACCATCGGCAAGTGTTTAAACAGCTCCAGAAACGTTACTTTCGTCTATCTGTCCAAACGCGAGGTTCTTCAGTTTAAGACGACCACTTGATGCAGCCTTGCAAAGAACTTGGAGAGTATTAACTGTTGTCACACGGAGCTTAAGAGCTTCTGACTCAGAGATCCAGGCAGCGGCCGGAAGAAGGGGGTCGGCCGATCTCCACCATATTCATACGGTATGGAGGCCTTACCTAACAAGTAACCATGGTAACATTTTTTGATTGATTGACTTTATTGTTTTCGAGAACAGACCACCCCCCCCCCCAAAAATTGCCCCAGTGGCGTGACAAAAGTTGTGATTTAAGGTCAACTTTAGCAGCGTATATCTCTAGATTTATTCAAGCAACAGACTCCAATTTACATCAACATAACACTTGTCCTTTGGTTGTTTAAATGCATACTAGAACAAATCTTCTCTGTATATCATTCACGATCTGCATGCAAACTAAGAAGGCATGCTTCCCGACATTTTCAAAAGTCGCAAAACTAGGCATTTTCGAATTCCAGTTTCTCAAGGGTCCGGAAAGATACAAATAAAAAACAAACAGCAAGTTACTCACCATACATAGGAATATGTTTTAAGCCAGTGTTGAAATTGGACCAGCGAATATATTTTTTTTAACGGTTCACTGTTTTTGCCGCTTCGGCCGATTTCACACTCCCAGGCCAGTTCCAAAAAATTACGGTTTTTCTGCTGCTGTCGATCTCATTATCCGGATTTCGCCGTTTGAACGCCTTCGATAAGTTTAAAAAACCAATAGCTATGGTTTCTTGTCAAAGTATTTATGATTTGGCTGCAAGTTGTATTCCTTTTAAGCGAGAGCCCAGGTAACATTTTGCCGTAGATTGCGTGACAGCCATAGAACACGAAGCCTTCAGCGTAGCCATCAAACCAAACCAATATTATCGCGTTGATTAACAGAATGTTGCCTTTTCTTCATGAATACTTGCTCCTGATCCATAAAAAGCTTTCAGACATCCCATGAAAGAGTCCAGAATTCAGTAAACAACAGGGAAAATATTGTCGATCTTCGTATGTTTGTATAAACACTTCTGGACATTGGCACTAACTTTCGTCACCTTGAAGCTTGGTTTTGGTCCGTTAATTCGCATGATAATTACGATCCATGTTACTAAGTGGCATTAAGAGGGGGATGGCATTTGCTCAGCCGTTATACCGCCATAAGAAGCAACGATACTTTGGGGAAAAACGCCAAAAAACTCCAAAAATCCCCGGGAGACTGGGTATTAGAAAGGCCTGCCGAAATGAAGTGTTTGAAGGGGGGAGGGGGAGGGGGCGGTTGGGAAGCGGGGATGGCCTGCGGGGCAGTGGCGGTGCTGATGTGTCAATTGTTAAAGTAAAATTTTGATCTATATAATAATTTACAACAATTTTTCAAATTTTATATTTTGTTGTTTATCTTAACAATTTTTCATTGGCGACCTTTATTTCCTGTTTTGATATGCTTGACCATGCATCATAGCCAGTTTCCGAATAAACTTTTGAAAATTGCTGATGAACGTAACACAATAGGCCTGGTTTTAAACCGCCCCATCTGGAAAAAAGGAATAGACTTTCCTTGCCATCAAATTATTCTTTTCTGTTTCGTGATAGAGTGGTAATTCAATTACCTGCAAACAGAGAGGCTTGTTTATTTTGTCGTGGGAATATCAGACCTTTCGTCTAGCTTTTAATAGATTTAAAGAAGAAAAACAATCAAAGTACCGTTGTTAACAAATTGGAAAAGTACCAGTGGATCAGCTAAGAACTTTTCCTGTAAGTTTAAAGAATAAGTTCAAGTATTGTGGGTAAGAAAGGTAATTACAGCCGCTTTGAAGTCGGACTTTCGTCTGATGACGTACCTACATGTAAAGTAATCAGAAAGGCAATTCGGATGTCAACCTTTACAAAATTATCAAAAAGCAGCCGCTGCAACGTAACTTTAGCAGGTACTTGGGGAAAACTTTTTTGACAATAGCTGTTGTTCTCAGCGTCACGTAAGCAATTGTACGGTATATGCTTTACGTAGAGAAATGAAATAGAACAACTTTAAATTTCGTTCCTGGCAAAAAATGAGTTTCCTATATTTTCCATTTCATTCAATTTACAAAACTTACAAACAGGCTTTGTTAGCTTTTCCTCAGGAGAATTTTTACCCTTCAATTGGTTACGTTTCCCACGTGACCGGAAGGTTTACCTTTGGGAAACTGGAGGGGCTTGGGGGGTACTCTTTACAGAAAACGATACACGGAGGCTCCAGGAGGGACATACGTTTCCGTTGGAATTACAATTATAAAAGTGCAGAGAGAACTTTTAGTGTAGTTTATAAAAGGACCTTCAAAAATATCTCGGTCGATTACATAAAACATTGAAGAAGTATATCATTATAAAACGTCAACAAAACAAACAAAAACAACAACAACAAAGGAAAAAAGGAATGCAGTATCCTTTCTGTAGGTATTTGAAAGGGGTACCATTTTCTATTATAAACCGCAGGTTTAAATGGTTACTTTTTCTGTCAAAAATTGTATAAAAAGGGTAAGGATTTGGACCTCAAGAAAACGGAGCCTCCACGTGTAAAAAACAAAGGACCTCTAGGATTGCCTACGTAGGTGCACCGTATAATGGGTTATACAGGAAGGCTCCACCCGAAAGGGGTACCTTTATGAGGCTGTAATTATGTTACTGAAAGAGTAGGCATTTCCCGGGTCAGAGTATACAAACGCGCAGCAAAGACTGCCACTATTCTTACTGCATAATTAATTAGCTTATAGCAGAAGTTTTAATTATATGTCCGAATTTCTTCATTCCGACGCATGCTTGTTGCAGTGTTGATGCTTTGCGGTCTAAGAGTATAAATCTCCTCATTTCGCTTGAAACGTGGTCATTTTAACGGTACTCTGGCACGACGGCCAGCTTTTGCGACCCACCCACCTCCCATGGTGGCGGTTGACAGAATTTCACGTTTTATCCTCGTTGCATGCCTATTGCCTCAGCAGTCGCGAACTCTTCCCATAACCTAATCTTATGCGATGAGGTAATGAGTATACAAAATATCTGGAACATACCAACCAAAAGGTAGTTTCATCTGTTAAAGATGTTTTAAGGGGCTATGTAGTTGAGAAACGACAAAAAATGCATTGTTCCTTTTATAGGTTTGTAAAAAGGGTATCGATTTTATCGAAGGTATACGGAAGCATTACTCTTCCTGTTGAAAATGGTTTATGACAGAAAAAAAGATTTTTGACTTCGGGACAGAACCTCCCCGCATTTGAAAAAAGGGTAAATGTATCCCCTCCCCGAGAATCAGAGATAAAACGTGTGGCCAACCCTGACACTAATTGGTGAAAAAAAAAAAAACATGTCAACAAACTATGCGTAACGCGCGCAATACTCCAGTACGTTTAACTGAAATAAACGTAAGTAGTCATTTTCAAAAAGGCCCCTTGTTTAAGGCCATCGTAACTTGGTTAAAAATATAAAACAAACAGCTGTGACAAACATTATAAAAAATCGCAAAATTATTTACTAATTTTGACGTTTCCCAAAACGTCAATTTTAGTAAAATGCGATTTTCATAATATTTATAACTGCTTTTTTATTTTTAGTGACTTGATTATTGGCCATTTCGAAGTTGCGCAGGGAATTGAGGCGAGTTTCAAATTTCAACTTATTGATAAAATGACACTACCACATGAAAGAGCGCATCGCGTTTGAGTGTTGGACGGAACGGCTATTGTAAGAAGCTCTTCCCCAAAGTACCTATTAACCTTGCGTTGTAGCGGCTGCTTTCTGTTAATTTTGTGAATGTTGTCAATTCCGAATTGGTTTTCCTGATAACATGTAGGTACGTCTTCAGACGAACGTCAGGCTTCAAAGCGACTTCTAACCCCCATGCCAATACTTAAATTTATTCTTCAAACTTACAGGAACAGTTCTTAGCTGATCCATTTGTACTTTTCCAATATGTTAACACTGGTCCTTTGTTTGTTTTTCCTTCTATGAAGCTAAGCGAAACATCTCATATTCCCACGACAAAGTAAATAAGCCTGTCTGTTTGCAGGTTATTGAATTACCACTCTATCACGAAACAGAAAAGAATAATTTGATGTCAAGGAAAGTCTATTCCTTTTTTCCAGATGGGGCGGTTTAAAACCAGGCCTATTGTGTTACGTTCATCAGCAATTTTTAAAAGTTTTATCTGGAAACTGGCTATGATGCAGGCCAAGCATATCAAAGACAGGAAATAAAGGTCGCCAATGAAAAATTGTTAAGATAATTCATAAACAACAAAATATAAAATTTGAAAAATTGTTGTAAATTATTATATAGATCAGAATTTTACTTTAACAATTGACACATCAGCACCGCCACTGCCCGCGCCGCAGGCCATCCCCGCTTCCCAACCGCCCCCTCCCCCTCCCCCCTTCAAACACTTCATTTCGGCAGGCCTTTCTAATACCCAGTCTACCCGCAAGGATTTCTGAAGTTGTGTGTCGATTTCGCCAAAGTATCGTTGCTACTTATGTCAGTATAACGGCTTAGCAAAGATCCACCTCTTAATGCGACTAAGTAACATGGATCGTAATTATCAGGCGAATTAACGGATCAAAACCAAGCTTCAAGGTGACGAAAATTAGTGCCAATGTCTAGAAGTGTTTATACAAACATACGAAGATCGACAATATTTTCCCTGTTGTTTACTGAATTCTGGACTCTTTCATGGGATGTCTGAAAGCTTTTTATGGATCAGGAGCAAGTATTCATGAAGAAAAGGCAACATTCTGTTAATCAACGCGATAATATTGGTTTGGTTTGATGGCTACGCTGAAGGCTTCGTGTTCTATGGCTGTCACGCAATCTACGGCAAAATGTTACCTGGGCTCTCGCTTAAAAGGAATACAACTTGCAGCCAAATCATGAATACTTTGACAAGAAACCATAGCTATTGGTTTTTTAAACTTATCGAAGGCGTTCAAACGGCGAAATCCGGATAATGAGATCGACAGCAGCAGAAAAACCGTAATTTTTTGGAACTGGCCTGGGAGTGTGAAATCGGCCGAAGCGGCAAAAACAGTGAACCGTTAAAAAAAAGATATTCGCTGGTCCAATTTCAACACTGGCTTAAAACATATTCCTATGTATGGTGAGTAACTTGCAGTTTGTTTTGTATTTGTATCTTCCCGGACCCTTGAGAAACTGGAATTCGAAAATGCCTAGTTTTGCGGCTTTTGAAAATGTCGGGAAGCATGCCTTCTTTGCAGATCGTGAATGATATACAGAGAAGATTTGTTCTAGTATGCATTTAAACAACCAAAGGACAAGTGTTATGTTGATGTAAATTGCAGTCTGTTGCTTGAATAAATCTAGAGATATACGCTGCTAAAGTTGACCTAAAATCACAGGGCACAGAGGAGTCAAGTTTGTCCGCAATTCAAAATCTCTACCGTGCAAAACAACCGTCAAAGCGACCGTTTAAAAGCGTACGTGATATATACAGCGCCGTCATGCGATACCGCTTGTTTACAGATCGTCTGGTCTGGTGATATCGTATTCGTACCCTAATGCGACATCCGCAGACAGCAATGTTTGTGGGCGTTACCAGAGAGACAAGCAGTAAGAAAGAGAGCAAGGGACGAAAGCGATTTGAGGCGAAATTCCGATCCCTCGTTACTCACTCAAAATCAAACGAAACGATCTCATTTTTAACATATGGTTTAAGACTAGTATTTTCTCCCCATACGCTGTAAGAAAAACTTCAAACAAGTCGTTTTAGCTGTATTTCGGGGGACGAGTTTTAGGCAGTTAAAAATTCGTTTTCGTAGAATGTGGACCGGAGGATACTGGTGGCGGAAATGCGTCACGAGACATGTGATGTTGCAACACCGTAATGTGTTTCACAAGTAACTTACCACTTTGAAAATAAAACCTTGTTTTCCACTTCAATTTCTTCGGATTGCGTCGATCCTCGTCTGGTAAATTTCGCTTTTCCTGGAGTGCACTATTCATATTTTGAATCTTACCGCCGGTCGAGAGATAAGCTGTTGTTTTGAATTTCGGATTAGTAACGGTTGATTTCATCAGTCACAGCATGGATCTTCACACGACTTCCGTTTCCGCCACCAGTATGCTTCGGGCGACATCGAGCCGATCACGTGGTATAATGTTTCGTCCCTTGTCTTTTTTTCTTCTCGGCACTTCGTGCCTCGTCGGAAAGCTTCGCTTTCAGAAAATAAAAACGTCGCCCTTCGGGCGACGATTTTTCGCCCCAGGCGACCATTGTCACAATACGATATCACCAGACGATCTGTAAACAAGCGGTATCGCATGACGGCGCTGTATATATCACGTACGCTTTTAAACGGTCGCTTTGACGGTTGTTTTGCACGGTAGAGATTTTGAATTGCGGACAAACTTGACTCCTCTGTGCCCTGTGCTAAAATCACAACTTTTGTCACGCCACTGGGGCAATTTTTGGGGGGGTGGTCTGTTCTCGAAAACAATAAAGTCAATCAATCAAAAAATGTTACCATGGTTACTAGTTAGGTAAGGCCTCCATACCGTATAAATATGGTGGAGATCGGTCGACCCCCTTCTTCCGACATTTTGCAATATTGCCTGGATCTCTCAGTCAGAAACTCTTAAGTCTCTCGAGATGGGGTTGTAGTGTGGTTAGTTGAAGCTCAAAGTTGATGTTACAAATATCCATGTCTGTTATACCTCTTGCTCTTAGGATCTCTAAAACCTGTGGATCAATCTTCTTATCAGGTATACGTATTCGGACGTCTTTCCATAGTCGAGGAGAGTTGAATACTTTTCGTAAGTATCTATCAACTTGCGCCATGTTTCGCAGGTCACGCCGACTGAGGTACTCAGCAACATGATAGAGCACAACATCGGGCAAAGACCTTAATGGAAAATAGCTGTTCCGTGAACGGACGTTAATATGAATTCCAGTCCGTACTGCGCAATCTCGGCTGCAATGTTTATGTGAGCCTCACACGAAGGAATGTTTACAAGCAAACTTAAAAATTTCGCGACAAACTTACCTTTTTCTTCATTATTAACGCCAGATATCCTTGCAGAACAAATAATAACGAGTAGAAGAACCGTGACGCTATTTCAAACCGACGTTTCACCTCATCGGAATTTCTTGAACGAAACGAACTGTAATGGCGGACTAAAAAACTTCATGTATGCTGTCACCGAAGTGTAACGTTTCAACGAATTCAAAACAAAAACGAAAACAAACCCCGAGTCTGCGCAGTACGGACTGGAAATCAGCTCATAGTTTATACTAGGCTTTTGTACATTATGCTTTTGTTTCCCCACTAAAATGCTTTACCTTAATGCTCCATTTTTCCCACTAAAATGCTCGGTCTTCCCCAAAAAAGTCACTAAAATGCTCGGATAATGCTCATTATACAAACGGTTTTTTAAATTAATTTCAAAGTTTTTAACATGGTGTTAACTGTTAACACTTACAAAAACGTACAAGTGTTGCAAGTAACAACAACAACGTATACAAGTTCATAAATACAGCCAAAAAAACATAATCCTCGAAATCATCTACAAAGCTTAGTACAGAAAGTAGTTGACTATCTCTAGAAAGTTATTTGTAGTTGAATTTTGAGTTTTAGTCCTCATTTTCTCTAAAAAAATAATTTCTTTTTTTTCTCGGGAAAAAAAAATCAACTTTCCGGGAAAATGCCACTAAAATGCTCGAATAATGCTCAATGCTTTTGCCTCACTAAAATGCTCGAAAAAATGCTAGCATAATGTACAAAAGCCTAGTTTATACAGTATTTGAAAATCCTCCGTAGTTTAGAGGCAAGGTCCCGTGTGTACAATAATCTACAGGCGTTCCAGGCGCGCTGATTAGAGCTGGGAACGAGTTTACCGTCACATGTGAGGACACTTTGTGACGTGTATTTGACGCAAGTTCTTGTTGCTGTAAACAAATATGGCCGCCAGGGCTCTGTGTTCAGTGGACTTCGAGGTGTTTGGAAAAGTGCAAGGTACTTTTAAATTCAACCTGAAAAATTCTGCTTGCTTAACTCTCCGGTTAAGGGCCCATTCAACTAGAAACATAAAATGTCTTTCGGTTATAAACCAACCTCTCGGCTATTCACAGTCGACAGTTATGGTTTTGAGAATTATACGATTTTTTTTTGCCTGCAGTGAAACTTTCGGCGTCAAACCTCTTGAATGAACTTTGGAATAAGCTTCTTTTCACAGATATCTTCCTTCATGTAACATTTTTGCTTCAGCCACATGTATAATACTAAGATCCTATCTGGCAATATACCACCCTGCAGAATAAACCAATCCTCCAATGGCTGCCATTTTGTAATTTTGTACTCACTCTCATACATCTGCCTGGGAGAAGAGGACTTATTATTTTTTTTTACAAGGCAGTATTAGAATACATGATATGATAACACTAGATGAACTAAAACTATTTGTTCTGTCTTGCTTGTTATTATCAAAAAAAAAAAAATGTATGGCCCATACATTTTTTTTTTTTGAAGGAGAGATTGTTATTGTCCCGGATTCAGATGTACAGTGGAGACTCTGAGATCGGGCGAAACGTCTCCGGGCGAATGGGCCATCGGGCGAAACGACCTGATACCGTACAGTGTACAAGGAGGCTCTAACTTGTAAGGCTGTGGATGAATCCCTAGTACACATCATTCCAATAAAAGCTTTTGACCATTGCTTTCATGTGATACAGACTGTTTATTATGGTATATAAAGTGGTTCTAACTTTTGGTCTAAGGATGGAACCCTAGTGTGTGGCCACTGAAATGAATGCTTTTGAGCTATCGACATGCAAACTCTGAAATTATTACCGAAACAGGTAGAGTGCGAATTCAAAAACATTCGTAACGGTTGTTTTTGGCGCCAAACGGCAACGATCTGCGTCACGTGGCTTTGCTTGTCAAATGAAAAAGGTGAACGTACGCAGTCACATTCCTGAACGTTTCGATGAAGCTTTCGATGATGGCATTCTCTGTAAACAGCAAAGGCAGGACATTTATATCAGGAAGACCAATCGATGACAGCCTAAGAGGCAGTATAATTGACACAATTATTGCTGATGGCGGCCCGAGGACCACATGCTACCGAAACAGGTAGAGCGCGAATTCAAAATCATTCGTAACGGTTGTTTTTGGCGCGAACAATGAAGTCAGAACACAAAGGAATGTAACCGCGTGCATTTACCTTTTTCATTTGACAAGCAAAGCCACGTGACGCAAATCGTTGACGTTTGGCGCCAAAAACAACCGTTACGCATGTTTTTGATTTCGCGCTGTACCTGTTTCGGTAGTAAAAACCCAACCAAGGATTGCATTTTTCGCTGCCATCAAACATAATTATGGCGACAGCCAACAAACCTTGAAAAACAGAGCAAACAAAATGGATCAAAATCAACAAATCACAACTGGCAGATGTGACTTTTTGACCTGGTTGAAGTACTGTAGACTGCTGTTTCCTGAGAAGTCTGCTAAGATGATTGACGGCAGCAAAAGGTGCAAACCGTCAGCTGAGGTTTGAATTTCAGAGTTCGCATGTCTTTGAAAACCGCAATAAGCAGTGAATTCACAAATCGATCAGCAGTTGATTTCTTGTTTTCAATCGCACAGAGTCAACCATTTCCTGGGTGATTCCCTTGCAATCTTTCAATATAAGTTTTCTCAACTTTGGCCATTCACTTTTTTCATGTTTAATATACCACTCCACAAGTACAGCATCAGTGATCTGTTCGCATCCACTGAGATCAAGAGTTTTTAAAATAGGAAATAAAGTTGCCAGGTCTCTCAAGTCAGTGTCTGTAATGAGCGGCAGCCAAGCTAAGCCCAAGTAACGTAGAGTCTTGCCAACCTTGTCAGACAGAAGTAATAACTGACTTCCAACGATTCCGGCACACCTTTCAAGTTCTAGCCACTCCAAGTTTTGAAAATTGGGTAAACTTTCCAGAGAGACATTCTTTACTGGTATTAGTGAACTGGTCAAATCAAGCTTCTTTAAAGAAGGGAATTTATGAAGCAGTGGAAATGTTATGTGAACAAACGAACCACTTACATCCAGACTTGTAAGATTTTTATATGGCTTGTTGCAGGGAAACGCCCAAGTCATTATTCTGCTGGTGTCTGTCAGGATTGTGTAAGGTGCACTCAACTCCAATGTCCTCAAGTTTGAGCACACCTTTGGATCAGCTATATCATCTTGTCCTAAGGAAATAAAAGAATGCCTTAAGTTACTTTCATCATCAATTAGCTAATTAACCAGGCCAGCTCGGCTCATGTAATCAGGTCCTAGATGTTTTTACTCACCTTCTCCAGCAAAACTTTTAATACAACAAAAGGACAACGTCTGCATAAGTGGATTATTAAGCATCACTGTGTTAAGCCAAGATCTCCCCACTTCACTGAAACATGTTAATGAGATGCTTCTTAGCTTGCCAGTGCAACATAATGCCTGCCTCAGATCTTCTGCCAGCAGATTCTCTGCCTAGTGAGAGAAACAGCAAATGGAAAGGTATTACATTGTCTGATTTAGTCTTTTTAATCTCAGTGATGACCTTTCTGAAAACCACTGAATATAGTGAATGAAGGCATTCTAATAAAAGATTAATGCAGAAATTACCATGTAACATCATTCCAATAATCAAATAAAAATTATTAATAAATAAGAATTTGAAGTGGCACATCCAGCGTGTGGCTCTTCATCATGTTTTCCAGATCGAATTGGAATTTAGGAGTGTTGGTTTTAATTTGTGGAGGGTGAATAAAACAGGAGAACCTGGAGAAAACCCCTTGGAGCAAGGACAAGAACCAACAACAAAACTCAACCCACATATGACGCCAGATCAGGGAAATGTCGAACCCAGGCCACATTAGTGGGAGTCAAGCACTCTCACCACTGTGCTATCCCACCTCCCTGTGATAATAATTATGAAAAAGTCTGTTAATAATTGGAGGAATAAATTATAGGCATGAGAAGGCCATAAAATAATTTATATAAAAGGGGCTATGTCAAGCAATTTTAGGCCATTTCAGCACTCATGACCAACTGGTCATAGAATAAACTGAAATATCACAATAAAGGCTTAAAAAACTGTAGAAGAACTCAAAAGAAACACAGAAAGGCCAAAAAGGGGCATGGATGGGCAAAATTAGCCAAGATTAAAACGGATTGCGTTCGGGTTAAATTAAAAAAATGTTAGCCTGACTTTTTTCAAGGTTATCTCAATTTGTATGAAAGTGTCATTTACAATGCTTGAAAATCATCCTTGTCTGTTATGTGGCCATCATTTTGCTCTTAATTAAAATACCATGACCAAGCCCCTTCAACATGACAGAAAATTTTGGGTATGGACCTGTCAAGAAATCAGTCCACACCCAATGGCCCAAAAAACTTGACTGTTTCTCTACAATAATGACTGGGTCTGGACCAATTAACTTTTTTGATGGGTCCATACCCAAATTTTTCTGTCTTGTAAACGACCTTAAAGGAGAATTGCACAGATTTTTGGTCTAAACTGTTCTGAAAAACATTATCTTTGAAGTAATACATGTATATCAAACACAAGAGACTGTTTCATTGGGATGTCCAAACACCGAGAAGAGAGTTGAAAATATGACGTGCAGCGGAGTATTTTTGACGAAATTTGAGGTGTTTGAAAAGCGGATGAAACAGTGTCTTGAGTGTTTGATATATCTTTTCAATCGAAACAAAACACAAGGAGTAATGGAGAAATAAAATCGTTCAAGTCTATGCTAATTAAGATTGGGTATCCAAACCACTGTCACGATTATGATTTTCATTGCTTTAACTTGATAAATTATTAATAAAAAATGAGTTTGAGAACATGCACGGGGGGAGGGGGAGACAGGGGGGTCTGAACCTCCCGCTTCCCGTACCTTTTACCCCCGCCTCCCGGCCCTTTCCGTAGCTGTTCTCTCCTGTTTCTTCCATGTCTATTGCGAAATATAATGAAATGTTACGAAATTTCACTCGTTTTCTCCCGGTTCCCGCCACCTTAAGAATCCCGCTTCCTGCCCTCTCTCCTCCTGCTTCCCGCCCCTTTTCTCCCAGGCTCCCACCCCCTGTCCCCCTCCACTGTACATCTAATGAAAGATACAGCCTTAATTTTTAGATAATCAAACTTCGGCTATAAATATTGATTTTTTGAAGACCTGCGGAAAAAACTTTGAAAAGTTTAGCCTTAATTTTTCAATTGCAATTTCCAACGACACAAATATAATTTTGGCTGTTCAAAAATCTATTAAAATCGGTGACAGAGCTCATGTCAGAGGTCATGGCAGCATGGATTGGATGTAAAGAGGTCTTAACAGAACTCCTGGTTCCCGCCCCTTTCTTAGGGATTACCACCTAGAGCTGTGTTATTTTTGTTGCAACGCGTACCCCTATTTGCCCCCTCCTTATAATAAATAAAAGCTCACTATTTAAGAGTGGTGCTAGCCAGATTTATTGTACGTCAGCTGATGCCCAGTTGTAAAAACGACACGCTATCCAGAGAAGATAAATTAATACCTCAATTGTTAAAGGCACAGGGATCTCCTTTTCACGTTTCCTTTCAGTATACGAGCTCGAGGCAATAGCATTGACACCTGAAATATGCCCAATTCCTACTTCCTCCATTATTGGCAAGTGCTTAAACAGCTCCAGAAACGTTACTTTAGATTGATGACCAATTCTGTAGTCTATATGTCCAAACGCGAGGCTCTTCAGTTTATTAAGATGGCCACTTGATGCAGCCTTGCAAAGAACTTGGAGAGTATTAACTGTTGTCACACGGAGCTTAAGTCTCTCGAGATGGGGTTGTAGTGTGGTTAACTGAAGATCAAAGTTAACGTTAACAATTTCCATGTCTGTTATACCTCTTACTCTTAAGATCTCTAAAACCTGTGGATCAATCTTCTTATCAGGTAGACGTATTCGGATGTCTTTCCACAGTCGAGGAGAGTTGAATACTTTTCGTAAATATCTATCAATTTGCGCCATGTTTTGCAAGTCACGCCGACTGAGGTACTCAGCAACATGATAGAGCACAACATCGGGCAAAGACCTTAATGGAAAATAGCTGTTCCGTGAACGGACGTTAAGACTCATAGTTTATACAGTATTGAAAATCCTCCGTAGTCGCAAGGTCCCGTGTGTACAATAATCTACAGGCGTTCCAGGCGCGCTAATTAGAGCTGGGAACGAGTTTACCGTCACATGTGAGGACACTTTGTGACGTGTATTTGACGGCAAGTTCTTGTTGCTGTAAACAAATATGGCCGCCAGGGCTCTGTGTTCAGTGGACTTCGAGGTGTTTGGAAAAGTCCAAGGTACGGCAAAATTCAAAGCGAGAAATTATGCTTGAAAAACTCTCCGGTTTATAGACCCATTCATCTAGAAACATAAAATATGTGCGGTTCTTAACCAACCTCTCGGCTATTCACACTCGCAGTCGACAGTTGTGATTTTTGAGAATTTTACGACTTTTTAATTTCGTTAATTTCGCCTACGTAAGTTTACATGTAAGACTTAAATGTACCTGGGAAACATTCGGCGTCAAACCTCTCGATTGAACTTTGCAACAAACCTTTATTCTTCACAGATATCATGAAATATTCATGCTACAGCCACATGTATAATGCTTAGATCCCAGACTGGCCACAGGGCACCCATACAAGCGGCGTGACTGTTTGTATGTTCGAAATATAAAGAAATGTATGGGGAGTTTGAAAGGGTCTTATTATCGTTAATTTATTTCGAGTAATGTCTATGTTTAAATTCAAAATAAACGTAAACCTACCTCAACTGTTGTATTTTGTCGTTTCTGCCGCTCAAAATGGCGAATTTGGGCGATTTGGAGGGTTTTGCGTTGACTGTTGCTTCACGTAATGAGAAGAGAACAAGGGTGGAAAGCTCGATTTCGACCGCTCCAGCGCCAAGCCGATTTTCAGCCAGAAATCGGAATCGCCAGGCTTCCTGATCAAACACCAGGTAAACTGAAAGGTTGAAGCTTCTTCTCGGCGCTTTCAATCGAAAATCCATTCAAAATCCAAGCGCTAACCGCCGAATAATTTTCGAGAAATGCAGCTTTCGAAGCGATCAGAAACCGGGGACGTGATTTAGTGTTCCAGTGAGCAACCGACACGCTGTTTCCTCTGCGCTGATTGGATAATGGTAAACAATGCCGGAGGAAACAGCGTGACTGGAACACTTAATCACGTCCCCGGTTTCTGATCGCTTCGAAAGCTGCATTTCTCGAAAATTACTCGGCGGTTAGC
The DNA here is from genome assembly GCF_052425735.1 of Oculina patagonica. Taxonomy (NCBI): domain Eukaryota; kingdom Metazoa; phylum Cnidaria; class Anthozoa; order Scleractinia; family Oculinidae; genus Oculina; species Oculina patagonica. The sequence continues at coordinate 6,415,350 of NC_135768.1, forward strand.
GCTTGGATTTTGAATGGATTTTCGATTGAAAGCGCCGAGAAGAAGCTTCAACCTTTCAGTTTACCTGGTGTTTGATCAGGAAGCCTGGCGATTCCGATTTCTGGCTGAAAATCGGCTTGGCGCTGGAGCGGTCGAAATCGAGCTTTCCACCCTTGTTCTCTTCTTATTATGTGAAGCAACAGTCAACGCAAAACCCTCCAAATTGCCCAAATTCGCCATTTTGAGCGGCAGAAACGACAAAATACAACAGTTGAGGTAGGTTTACGTTTATTTTGAATTTAAACATAGACATTACTCGAAATAAATTAACGATAATATGACCCTTTCAAAATCCCCATACATTTCTTTATATTTCGAACATACAAACAGTCACGCCGCTTGTATGGGCCCCCTGTGGACTGGCTGCAGAAAAAAATATAAAATTTCCAAAGTGCAAGTGCATGACTGCCTCCTCGATTTTTCTTCGCGTGGCCTTCTCGCGATCGCGCTCTCTTTTAAACGCGCTAAAAAAAGACTGCACAGGCGCCTGCTACGCAGGCTAGATCTTGAAATTTTACACTCATTCTGACAACTGTTTCGTGGTTTAAAGCCCCGCAGGATATTGGCTTCTTTACCCCCAGGTAATAATTAAACCCTCTTTCTTGATTCTCTCCCTTTCCCAAGATGTTTATAATTTTCCACCCAGATATTGTCAGTAAAGCAAGATAATTAAATTATACATATATTTTTTTTCAAACTTGATTTTTACTTTAACTCTGTTCTTTTTTTACTGCCAGGTGTATTTTTTCGAAAGGTAATTGTATTTATTTTTAAATTATAAAGTTTATTATACATTATTCAAGTCACTTTGTGGGTATGCTGTGAGCAGTCTCTCCATCTCCTAGCCATGTAGTAACAGATCAGCAATATTTGCAAGTGTGGAAAAACAGAGCCATGAGCCACAAGAACCGTATATATGGGTGTGGTTGGGGAACTTGTATTCCTGGCGTATCCAATCAAACAAAATCAAACTAAGAATCAATCGAAACTAATCAAACACCAATTGTTCGATTAGGTCTGGTAATCGAACAAAATCGAACATCTATGTTGCTGTGAGTTCGATTTTTGAACCGATCGAACGCAATTGAACTCAATCCACTTCGATTTTGTTTGGAATCCGTCTTTTGATAATTAAATCACGCAGGACTAATCAAGGGTACAGTGCACTGTACAAAATGTCCGCAAAATAATCAAACAGGAGTTTGGTAATTGAACGTTTGATTGAGTACGATTGTCGACTGTTCAGTAATCAAACATTTGATTTTGTTCGATTGACCAAATTTAATTGCGAGTTCAATTTTGTTCGATTACCCAACCCAATCAAATGATTGGTGTTTGATCGGGTTCTATTATCGAACATTCGATTTGATACACCGGGTGTATTGAAGGTTATATTTATTACCCCTGTTAGCTCCAAAAGCAAAATATGAATTCTCCCGCTTGATTGTAATGAATATACTGCTCTTAGAATTTTGTGGTACATCAAACCCATAATAACATTAAATTACAGCAATCTTCTATTTAATTTATTTATGATTTTCTTTATTCTTGTCACCCATCTGGACACCTGTATCTGCTTGACAATGTAATCAGATATAACAGAAGCATATGGATATAATTATTAGAAAATGTTGTATTTTAAAATGCCCCTTTAAAAAAAGTTTACTTTAGTTCTACTTGTTTAGCACACCAGGATTAATGCTGTCAAGCATGGTCTGGTTGGCTGGGTTATGAACACGCAGTGCAGCACTGTTGTTGGACAGTTACAGGGGGAAGCTGGAAGTGTCCGTCTTATGTAAGAATAACTTTATCATTTTGGTGTGATCATTTAATTTAAAAAACTACTTGACTCATGATTCAACAACCTGCATGTAAGCTTTGCACTAACCACAAGGTCAAGGTTTTGAAAACAAGTTGGCGACCACCGGAGTTCTGCTGGCTACTTGATTATATGTCGCCAGCTACTCTGGTCATAGCAATAAGCTCGCGACAAACAATCTCAGCATTGTCACAGCCACCTACTCTTCCAGTTGCTGGCGCCTACTTCAAAAAATTTCATTAAAAACCCCTGCAGTGCTACCATGTTTCCCAGACATTTTACATAGACAGCTAGGTAAAACAAAATTTTCTTCATTAAATGCTTGAACTTCACTTAAAAATTACCCGCAGTGCTGTAAATTTTGTTACATATTTGCTTCTAAGCCTCTTTCTACACTCGGAAAAGAAAATTAATGAAATTTGGGATTATTTTGCATTTGTCATGAATTCCCATGCACAAAAAGTAATATGTACTTATTGACTGAGTGGGAGGGCCGGACGGGAAAATATTTGGCTCGAGGTCAGGACGTACGGACCGAGCGCAGCGAGGTCCGTGCGTCCTGACCTCGAGCCAAATATTTTCCCGTCCGGCCCGACCTAACTCAGTCAATAAGCATTTTATCATATGACCACTGAATTTTTTTTGTTTTTCTTTCGTGGCTGCAGACGCGGCGGCCCGTTTCGCGCGCATTTTGAAAAGCCAATGGTATCGCGTAATTTGTTTGGGAAGCCAGTAAAGTGCTGCCTCGTCCCCAGGCGTCCTTTTCCTTGGTCGTGCACGGTTCGCTTGGCGTTGTGGGACTGACGTGCACGGTTCGCTTGGCGTTCTGGGCCTGATGCGGACGGGAAGGCGGCTCGCTCCCTAACCATCAACCCCCGGGCTCCCTGTTTTCCCGCCTTACCGCCTCAACGTCCGGCCAATCGGCGCCTGGGGACGAGGCAGAGTAAAGTGCATTTGAACTGCGATGTGGCGTACAAAGTTTTTGAACTTCTGTTGAAATTGTCAACCAAATCTCCGAGTTTTAGCTCCATTCCAAGAAGATTTAAATCCGCCTAAATTCCTCGTAGATGATTACAGTTAGAAGAAATTTCAAAGGAAACGTTTATGAAGGACTACAACAAAGAATTTGCACGACGTTTCGGCTAGTCGTGCTCGTCTCTCAGCGAAGACTGAATTTCTCCTGATAGAACAACTTAGTGACGTTTCTTCTGAGCTGAAATTCACAATTGGTTTGAAGGAGAGGATTGATTAATTTTCCACCAAGAAGGATTTTGGATGCTAAAACAACATAAGATCTTAATCTTTGAAACTACATAAAGACTTGAAAAGGGATTGTACTGGCAGTTCAGGATTTAGCTTCGCTTCGTTTCCCTTCGGCTTCAAGTTGTTTTGTTTACCACGGATCGTAGGATTCTATATAAACGTCTGCTGTTGCTGCTTAGTCCTTGAATTCGTTAGTTCCTCGACGATGTTGAGCTCTGCATATATTATAGTTGATGTCCGAATTGTGCTTAAAATGCTTCGCGAAAACAAGCGGGAAACTGTGTCATAATCAGGTTAGTTGTAAGCATGTACTCGCATTTTGTTTGTTGTGATTTTAAAATTACGCAGCAGAAAGAGAAATTTGAGTTTACTTCGCATTTGCATTTTTTCTTTAATGTTTGTCATGACTTCAAACCAGGATACTTCTTTGTCCGATTTTTTTGACGGCTTTTATTTCGATTTTATCGTTGCGGTCAGGAGTATTTCTTCATCATTTGCCAGGTTTAAACACGTTTTGTTTTAATTTCTGCGCCTGTAAACAACATCCTTTCTAGATAGTAAAGTTTTAATTAACATGTTGGACATTCGTTGCTTTTTAGAAAAAATCTTAACTATCGTTCATCTGAATTCAAAGCTGTGGAATCAACTGGTTCCAATTCCGGCATCTCGTGGCAGTAGCGGAGTAGCGGGGCCGTACGGCTTTTTCCGGCCCTGCTAGAGCGAGGCGTACGGCCCTCATACGGGACTTTTTTTCATATGGTATTCCAAGGAAATTGCGCGCGGGTCCGTACGGGTCATATGATAATATGTACTTATTGACTGAGTGGGAGGGCCGGACGGGAAAATATTTGGCTCGAGGTCAGGACGTACGGACCGAGCGCAGCGAGGTCCGTGCGTCCAGACCGAGAGCCAAATATTTTCCCGTCCGGCCCGACCTAACTCAGTCAATAAGCATTTTATCATATGACCACTGAATCACCACTGAATTTTTTATTGTTTTTCTTTCGTGGATGCAGACGCGGCGGCCCGTTTCATTTTGAAAAGCCAATGGTAGCTCGTAATTTTTTTGGGAAGCCAGTGAAGTGCATTTGAACTGCGATGTGCGGACGAAGTTTTTTCTGTTAAAATTGTCAACCAAATCTCCGAGTTTAGCTCCATTCCAAGAAGATTTAAATGCGACTTAATTCCTTCTACATGATTGCAGTTAGTAGAATCTCAAAGGAAAGGTTTGTGAAGGACTACAACAAAGAGTTTGCACGACGTTTCGGCTAGTCGTGCTCGTCTCTCAGCGAAGACTGATGAATAGATTGAACAACTTAGCGACGTTTCTTCTGAGCCGAAATTCACAATTGGTTTGAACGAGAGGATTAATTAATTTTCCACCAAGAAGGATTTTGGATGTTAAAAACAATATTAGATCATAATCTATGAAACTACATAAAGACTTGGAAAGTAATTGTACTGGCAGTTCAGGATTTTGCTTCGCTTCGTTTCCCTTCGGCTTCAAGTTGTTTTGTTTACCACGGATCGTAGGGTTCATGAACGTTTGCTGTTGCTGCTTAGTCCTTGAATTCGTTAGTTCATCGACGATGTTGAGCTCTGCATTACAGCTGATGCCCAAATTGTGCTTAAAATGCTTCGTGAAAACAAGCGGGAAACTGTGTCGTTGATCAGGTTAGTCATAAACTTGTACTCGGATTCTTTGTTGTGATTTAAAAATTACGCAGCCTGAGAAAAGAGAAATTTGAGTTTACTTTGCATTTGCATTTTTTCTTCAATTTTTACCATGACTACAAACCAGGATACGCCTTTGTCCGATTATGTTGTTTTTTTGACGGCTTTTATTTCGATTATTTTGTTGTCGTCCTGAGTATTTCTTCATCATTTGCCGAGTTTAAACCGTTTTGTTTTAAATTTTGCGCCTGCAAACTACAATGCTTTCTAGATGGTAAAGTTTTAATTAACATGTTAGACATTTCTTTGCTTTCAGAAAAATCTTAACTATCGCTCATCTAGATTCAAAGCTGTGTGTGGAATCAACTGGTTCCAATTTCGGCATCTCGCGGCAGTAGCCGAGTAGCGGGCCGTACGCTTTTCTAGTAGGGCCGTACGGCTTTTTCCGGCCCTGCTAGAGCGAGGCGTACGGCCCTCATACGGGACTTTTTTTCATATGGTTTTCCAAGGAAATTGCGCGCGGGTCCGTACGGGTCATATGATAAATTTCATTTTTAAATTATCATACTGATTAATAAAAGTTGGTGCATGGCTTCCTGTCATAAATTGCTACAATAAAAGTATAATTTATTGACATTTAATAATGTTGATGTTTCATGATTTCTTTTGAAGGAAGAAATGGCTGAAAGAAACTGGAAGTCCAAAGTCAAGAATCGACAGATGTGAATTTAAGAATGAAAGAACAATCAGCAAACTAGAATTCAGTAATTTCTCCATCAGGAAATAATATTGTGACAGAATCACGGCATGCTGTCTGCCAGTGGAAAGGTTAATTAACTTCACTGTTGTAATGTTTCCTTCTCATCGTGGCTGTTTGCTCTCAGACGTTTGGTTTATGTACATATTTTAATTGTAAGGTCTTGTTTTTGTAAATGAATGTACAGTTTTGTATTGAAATATAATATAAAAAAGCTAACAATTAAATACTGAATTTTTGTGGGGACAGAGCCCGCACATTATCATCGACTGAGGGATTTATTTACTTGTGTGTGGGTTTGCTTGTGTCACGTGGTCTTCTGCGAGAGATCCTGGGGATGAGTCGGCGGTCTTGTCGAGTTGGCCATATTGGATTTTGGCGTGTCGTTTCGTGTGGTTTCTTTGATTTCAGCTGTTCCTGTAGTTGCTCGTCATTACAGCAGCTCACGAAGTCATACTAGCCAACATTTCGTTTGGCTGGAAGTCTGTGCAGGTTGCACATCAATTCAAGAGGAGCTTTTACGCTTACGCAAGCCAATATTGAGAGCCGCAAAAGCGATGTAATGATCGATCTCTTTCGTATCTGTCGAGCTAGCGTCGTACATGTAGGAATATTCGAAAACTAAATCGGGTTTCACATAAGCTTCATTAACGATGGATCTATCTAGAAACCAGAGCGTTGGCTAAAATCGAGTGCGTGGCTGCTTGTTCGGAACAAAAGGAAGAGCTTTTCAGATGAAACAGCACAATTTAATACATTTGTACTTGAATCAGTCTATATGGCTATATGTTCTGATATATGTAAATTATTCTGCAATGCATACCTACGGAGCGATATAATAAACAAACCATTTTAGTGCTACTTGTTAAAAAAGGAAAAAAAAATTGTCTTCTCTGGGATTCGAACTCGGGACCTCTCGCGACCTCTCGTTCCCCAGTCAGATGCCTACCCGACTGTGCTACTCTGACATACTTAATAACGTAAGGCGAAAATATCGTATATCAATGTAATAGACATTCCGCTGTTTATCTGTTATCATGTGCATCAAAGAAATGTTTGAATCACCTGCTGCTCATAAATTTTCAAGGAATGAATTTGCAAAAAATCGCAAAGATTATTTGCCGCAATAAATAGCAGCCTTAAGGTAATTGAATGTACTAAATGAATTCACAAAAAAGAAGAATCAAATTTGAAATTATCAAGCCCCCACACGTACGCATCGCGGACCGATTTTTTTTGTAACTCAAGCATCAAAGGAATTTTTTTTCAAGACATGTGACAGGGTTGCCACAGTCAGGGAAAAACAAATTTTTCAAGGTCGGGGAAAAGTCAGGGAAAATCTTAGACTTTCCTGTCAAAGTCAGTGAAAAATCAGAGAATTTTTTTCAAAATCCCCTGAAAAATGTACAAAGATCAGAAATGAGGAGAAGAATATTGATGGTCTGCAGAAGAAGCTGAAGCAAATGTAAAAGTGGATTTGGCTTATTTGATCATTCGCCTAATGCAAGGTCTGAAAATTGTTTTGAGCTAGGTCAGTGAAAAGTCAGGGAATTTTTTGGGTTCTAATGAGTGGCAACCCTGTGTGATAACTTTGAGGAAATTGTACAGCAAGCAGGCAATAAAAGTGTAACTACATTAAATTGTGTAACTGTAGAAGAGTTGTTTTCCTGTACCTTTAAAAAACACAAACTCTAATGTTCAACCTACTTACAGTATACAATATTGCGTTTCTCACTGAAATTTTACGGCGACAATCAACAAACTTTGAAAAAGAAATAAACAAACAAAATGGACGGAAATCACAACCCTTTTGAACCTAGCAAGGAAGTGAACTAAGAAGTCCACTAAAAGGTGTTTGTTCGCAGTGAAAAACGTAACCATTGATTGAGCAGAGGCTATGTGTTAGTGAAAGACACAGTTACCGGTATAAGCATTTTATGGTTTGGCACTAATCATATTTTGTAAGTTAGGTTGTGCTGTTACACTTTGTACCAAAACGTTACCTCAACAAAATCGTAACTATATAAAAGTTTGTGCTAAAAAACACTTGAAACCCTCTATGGTTTATTTCCAAAAGGCATGCGCTTATAATCACTCAAGTAATCTTTCGTAGTCTGTAATGTATGTTTCTATAAGTCTGATGGAAATAGTTAATATGTAACTTATGTTATAAATAATTTCATAACAAACTGACAGGCATTTGGTTATACAAAAGTAATTAAAAGTTTATTTATATTTTTTAAACTACCAAATGTCACAACATCCTTCTACAAGAAAACATGTCTTTTAACTTGTTATGCAATCATTCCTCTTAAAAATTAGCCTCTTAAAAATTAGCCTGAATTTCAAGTGTGAGTGCTTTATTTGGGCAAGCCACAAAGCTGAGAGGCAATGCCAAATGGGAAGGAGTCACAATGAACGAAATGGCAGCCCTGCCACTGAAAAGCACTGGTGCAACATCCCCCCAGCTACAAAGACTACTTAAAAAGATGGTGTGACAAATGAAAGATTTTGCACGGGAGCCTTAAAAAATTATTGCTAACAATGGCATTGACAATAACATATTACATGTTTGTATGATAAAAAAGTCATGTTTTTAACAATCATTAAAGGTATTCTTTGATCCATTTTCGTGCTGATTCAATGTCCTTGTCAACACTTTCTTTCGTTTCTTTGTCAAATGATGGAAGAGAGCTGAAATAAAGTGCAAAAATAACTTAATAGACCAACCAATTTTGAAGTAAAATTTACCCCCCACTATACAAATGTCTGTAAAATTTTGTGACTTTGCAGAGCCATATCTTCACTCATTTTTTAAATATCACTCTCAAACTTGGCAAGTTTGCAGTAATTACAGGTAAGGTGCCCTTTTCAGCACTGTCATTAGATTTTCGCTAACTGGTCCTTGACAAAAGTTGAAAAAGAACGGTGAAAGGTTCTTTTATTTAAAAAAATATATCATATTATCATAATAACCCAAAATGATACTTACTTGTAAATTGCTGAACTCACAATATCAACAATTCCTCCTGTAGTCATGACAAAGAAAATGTATTAATTAAGTTAGAAAAAATCCAAAAAAATTAAATGTACACTACAATTTTCAGTACCCAATACCAGCAATTTCTCAAGAATAATTAAGAAACTTGTGAAAAGGGCTGGCAATAGGCTGGGAAATGGGATTTTATACCCCCGCCCCCTTCAGTACCGTCTGTTTTCCCATAACCTGTCACACTGACCATGCAAATTGAACTTCTTGTTTGGGAACACCAGTATACATAGGCCGCCATGATCATGCATGCGTTTTTGGGCAGAATTTGCATGATAACAAAGTTTAGTTCCCAGTCGCTTTATTCTTGTCCACTAGTGTGTCTGCTGTGACATCAGCTGCAAACCAACAATATTGATATTTTGTGCTCTCTAGAACTCTCCTGTGCACCAGTAGGTAATTGTATCAGGGAAAAAACACAAGTAACTGTTGTCTTTTTATCAATGATGACATTGTTATTGCTTGAACTTACCTGGGGTACAAACTGTGTCGCATAAATTGCAAAAGCTGCAATATTTGCAATACTGTGAAAATATAAAAAAGGCATCATTTTATGTTACTAAGTCCAACAAAATTAACAATCTGAGAAGTAATTTTGACTTACTGACTGAAAGCTAGGCTTTTGGCCTGCAGGATTTAAAAAGTGGGAGTCCACAATTTTGATAAGGCCCCAATTTGTCCCCATAGGAGGGCCGGAGGAGCGGCAAGGTGTTTTTCTGCAGTTATGAGTGCAAAGATATCTAAAGATTTCCAAATTTGCTATAAAACCTCTGTATACAGTTATATTAATTTTCTCTGAATAGTGGCCGTCCATAGGACTCCTGGACTCCCACCTGGCTAAAGGCCTGCTGAAAGCATATTAATTTTAAGATGTTTTAATAGTAATGAAATGAAAAACAGTCACGTTAGAAGGCCTTACATACAAGTCTAGATAAGATTACAGCAATATTTACCCCCCAAGGTAGTTACATATTCAAAGCTACAACTGAACAATTTTGGTATATTACATACTCCATACCTTGCACAAATGACAATTTGGTTTTTCTTTAGTTGTTTTGCATGGACAATCCTTGTCACACAACTCGCAGAACTGCAAAAAACAGCATGAGTATTGACTAGGTCTCCTAACACTGTACAGTACTAAACACAAATTGAGCTTAACGTTTGAATTAGCCTGTACAGGTAAACATAGTAGAACTACAGTAGGCCATTTGGTCATCGGCCAAATTAAAAAAAAATGTTTTGCAACGAGCCATGGCAGTGTTGTTTTCAAATAGCTTTTAAGTTAAAACATAATAATAAAGCAACATTTACATGTAGCTTTATTCAGTTCTGCCATCCAACAGAGGGGGCTTATAACCAGTTCCTGTATTTTTTTGTTTCCACGTACATGTAGATGGGCCTAAAACCAGGGTGGGGAGGGGGGTGGGGGGGGATAACTGTGTTATTTTCAAGACATTTTGAAAGTTACATAAAAAACAGTCAGTGTCAAACCACCAACAAAGTGTTTCAGTCTTTAACCTGATAGAAACATGGATAATCTTTTTTTGCTTCTTATGGTAGTTTCTTCCAAATAAATGAAATTGAATACCTATAACCAGAGTGCACAAATACCCTTCTTAAGTCAAAATATAAACTGTAAGAGTTTCAAAAAACGTTGTTGAAAACGTTTGATATTAGTCAGCGACAGACAAATATTTGTGTTATGAATATTCATGACTGCAATTTCAGCATTTACCGTTTAGTTCACGACACGGTTCACATATAAACCATATGTTACCTAGTATACGGCTTATTAGGGGCATGTCACTTCCTCCCCCTACCCCCCATGTTTAAACTCAACACCAGTAGATGAGTTTGAGAAAAGTGCCTTAGACGTGGTGGGGCCATTCACTGTTTTTGCAAATGCCTATGTATCCATGGCAACCCTTAAGAGTGGCAACCACTAGGCACCGTCACATAGATCCTATGCAAATATGGCGGCTGTTAATTTTCGGCTCCCAGAAGAATCATTTGTCAACAAAATTAAATTACTCTAACTTAAAGATAAAGTCAAAGTAAATCAGTGTATGAAGTTTAAAGGCTATACTTTTATCTAATGGGAAGTTACAGGGACATTTATATTGCCAAAAACATGGAAACGAGGCTAGGCAGGCCAGGGTGACTTTTTCCATACAAATCTCTTAAATTTGAATGAGTCATAACTTTGCAGCCATTTAACGCAAAACACTGAAACTTCTCAGAATAGCAAAATATTTTATATTATTTAAGTGCCACCATCAGCGTTTTAAGAAACTTGACCACACAACGGAAATGAATATCAACCATTTTTGCTTAGGGTCTATGCATTTGACAGAATTGAGGTAAATTCTTTAATAGAACCAAAATACTTTCCAAATGAGGATGGGCAGGCTTGTTATAAACAGACTTCTTGACATCTTCCCTCTTCCGGAATTTTTTCTAAAAAGCCCCCATACGATTTTTTAACAGCAGAACGAGTCACAAAATTGTATGCATATATTAAATTTTAATTATATGCATACCATAACACGGAAGTCTTGTTGCTGGAGTCTCCAATATACTTCCATTGCCAAACCGTTGGGCAATAACATCGAAAAACAAAATTCCGCTATAAAGCGTCAAAATTGGAATTTGACCTCCACATGCGAGTTTCGTTAATCCCGGATCAGATAACCGGTGATTAAGAGTTGCACGCAAAATAATTACTTGTGATAAAATTTCCGGGTTTGATGCAAATTCAACCTAAGGGAGATGTGTAGATACCTACCTTGCAGTAAGAGCAGTAATTACACAGCGATCCTAATGCATATTGCTTGTCATCTTCCGAGCTGTTTTCATCGGCTGAAGTCGTTGGAGACTCTGATTTCGCCTCGTCCGATCCCGCAGATTGATGGGCCGACTTTGCCTCCGATTCTTTTGACAGATTTGGTTCGTCAAGTGGTTTTTCTTCCACCTTTTCGGCGCCGTAAGCTATCTGTCCAATTATCAAAAGGCCAAGGAAGCTTAGCAAACGAAATGACTTCATTTTTGCGCCAATTTCAGTGACAACCTCTTCCGTTACAAGCCGTAACAAACTAACAACCAAAAACTGTTACATGAAGTACATACCTGCTGTCAACTCATAACCGCTGTATCGCGTGACGGCTCATAACAGGGAGCATTCCTGACTGAAACGACTGTAACCTTGTGTCTGTGGATGTGTTCACACTTGGTGCCTGGGCATGGTGCCGAGTACGATTTTCGCTGGGCACTGATGTGAACTTATCATATGACCCATACGGACCCGCGCGCAATTTCCTTGGAAAACCATATGGAAAAAAGTCCCGTATGAGGGCCGTACGCCTCGCTCTAGCAGGGCCGGAAAAAGCCGTACGGCCCCGCTACTGCCGCGAGATACCGGAATTGGCACCAGTTAATTCCGCAGCTTTGAATTCAGATGAGCGATAGTTAAGATTTTTCTAAAAAGCAAAGAATGTCCAATTAACATGTTTATTAAAACTTTACTATCTAGAACGCTCTGTAGTTTGCAGGCGCAAAAATTAAAACAAAACGTGTTTAAACTTGGCAAATGACGAAGAAATACTCCTGACAACAACAATAAAATCGAAGTAAAAGCCGTCAAAAAACAACAAAATCGGACAAAGACGTATCCTGGTTTGAAGACATGATAAACATTTCAGAAAAAATGCAAATGCGAAGTAAACTAAATTTCTCTTTCTGCTGCGTAATTTTTAAATCACAACAAACAAAATGCGAGTACATGTTTACGACTAACCTGATTATGACACAGTTTCCCGCTTGTTTCACGAAGCGTTTTAAGCACAATTTGAAGAACAACTGTTATACAGAGCTAACATTCGACAACATCGTCGAGGAACTAACGAATTCAAGGACTAAGCAACAACAGCAGACGTTCATGAATCCTCCGATCCGTGGTAAACAAAACAACTTGAAGCCGTAGAGAACCGAAGCGAAGCAGAATCCTGAACTGCCATAACAATACCTTTCCAATTTCATAGATTAAGATCTAATGTTGTTTTTAACATCAAAATCCTTCTTGGTGGAAAATTAATTAATCCTCTCGTTCAAACCAATTGCGAATTTCGGCTCAGAAGAAACGTCGCTAAGGCCCGGTTCAGACGCCGTACTTTTCATGAGCCGACTCAATTCGAATTTGGACCGACCCAAATTGACAAAAGTACGCCTCTTGATTCAGACGCCGTACTTTTTGGCCGTTCCGAGGCCGTTCCTAATACAGTTCCAATAAAACCAGTCAAACTGGCGGCAAAATACATAATAATAATTTATGAATTAGGATCGGCACATGAAAAGTACGGCGTCTGAATCAAAGCCGTTCCAAAGACGTTCCACAGGCGAAATTCTCGGCCGAGCCAGGCGGGAAGAACGGGTGAGCCGTTCCAAATTGAAATAGCCGTTCTCATTTGATTCAGACGCCGATCTTTTCATGTACTTAATTCAAGGAATTAGGTTCGGCTCATGAAAAGATCGGCGTCTGAACCGGTCATGCAAATTCTTTGTTGTACCAGTCCTTCATAAACGTTTTCTTTGAAATTTCTACTAACTGCAATCATGTACGAGGAATTTAGTCGAATTTAAATCTTCTTGGAATGGAGCTAAAACTCGGAGATTTCGTTCACAATTGTAACAGAAGTTCAAAAACTTTGTACTTACATCCTAGTTCAAATGCATTTTACTGGCTTCCCAAACAAATTACGAGCTACCATTGGCTTTTCAAAATGCGCGCGAAACGGGCCGCCGCGTCTGTATCCACGAAAGAAAAACAAAAAAAAAAATCAGCGGTCATATGATAAAATGCTTATTGACTGAGTTAGGTCGGGCCGGACGGGAAAATATTTGGCTCTCGGTCAAAACGCACGGACCTCGCTGCGCTCGGTCCGTACGTCCTGACCTCGAGCCAAATATTTTCCCGTCCGGCTCTCCCACTCAGTCAATAAGTACATAATACGATTTTTTGAACTGCCCAGGCCATAATTTGGGCACGGTGCTCGTGCCCGGGTACAAGGTTAATGGTACTTGGGTACTTTGGTACTCTTTTTTTATTTTATAAGAATACAGTTTTTCCGACACAGGCTGAATATTCTTATTTTTCTGCCGATTTTAGGCTGCAAATATTCTTATGAACATTCTTAGAAAATACCGTTTGACATTTCCGTTTTAGTAAGTATAATCAATTACAAGTGTTTGGTGTCCAGATCTGTATTGTGTTACATTGTGCACATGTACCATTGCTTTTCGTTGCAGCCTGGCCGTTTTGGCTTAAAACAAAGCATTCCTCACAGAGATAAAGTGACGGAAATGAAAATACCTGATTTTGTTTCAACTAAAAACTATATTCTTAATACTCTTAAAAATTCGCAAATTTCAGCCTCGATATTCTTATAAACTGTATACTATTTGAGGAGAAAATGTGTTTCATTCTTTTTTCCTGAATAAGCTAGCTGTTTTAATTCCTTTGATTGATGTTGGCAAATTATTTCATACTGATATTCCCTTAAATTTGACTGAGTGTATTTGGTAGTTAGTGCGCGGTTGTATTTTGTGGATATTGGAAGATGATCGTGTGCTGGGTTTCCGAATGACTGTCGAAAATAATTCTGTGCTTGCATTTCTCCGTTTTGCATTTGTCAGTCCTGAATTTCCATCGGACAATCGACAATGCAAAAAAAAAAAGGTGTACACGATAGGAAGGAAGTTACAACCGAGAGCATAAAATACCATAGTAACCGAAACAAAACTGCCTCAGCTTAAACTGACAGCCCTAAAAAATAACCAAATATAAATTCTGGGAAGTGAATTACACATTTTGGTAATTATTCGCGTGGCGCGTGAAAAGGCCAAATATTTTAAAGTGATGATTCAGTTTGTGCAAAGGGGTATAAAGGACTCTGTATTGAAAAGAAAGGAAGTCTGGGGAACCCAATAGACCATTTCAGTGAATATCTGCATGTTCGAAAGACCTATAATCGCCTAGGATTTTCGGATTTAAGTGTGATGAAAAACTGAAGATTTCTTTAGCTCAAACTTTCGTCACATTAGGAAAGGAATGCCCGTTGTTTTCGGAGAGAGAAAAATGTCAAAAATGTTGTTTTGGGCACGAAAAAAGGCCAGCAACGATTTTCGAGAAGACAACAGCAGCTCGAAAATTCGTTTAATAATATTTCGTTGCCTATAAAACCTTCTGCGGTTTAAATGTCCAGCTAGCGTATCCGAAAAGATACACTTTTCTAAGTGTTTAAAAATAAGGCTTTAAATCGCACAAAAAGGACACTTATAACGTAAAAACGGTGTTCCAACACCAATAGTAAAATTGTCTTGTTGGCTGCCCCTGAGGAAGTTACCACCGAAGGCATAAAATACCGTAGTAACCGATACAAAACTGCCTCAGCTTAAAATGACAGCCCTCCAAAATAACACGGATACGAATTCCGGGCAGTGAGAGCGTTTTTATAGTTATAGTTATGATATTATCATTTTCGAATTATCGGATTGAACTGAACCTGGTTTGCCAAAAAAATAATGCGCGGAAAATCGTTTTAAATGCAGATAACACGAAGCCCTTTTATTATAATTTTCTAAAATTGCCTGTGAACATAAATATTCAACACACCACGTATTTGCCTGTAGGAGGTTTACAAGAAAGATAATATCACCGGGTCCGAAATGTTGGTTTAAACCGCTACTATTAAAACTTTAACTGACAACATTCAAATATATATTAAATTCTGTCAAATTTTGCCTTTTCTATCCTAACACTTTTTCACGCAATCCTTTTCACAAACGTGGCGCGTGTTTTTAAAGGAGGGTTTTTATGGGTTTCCTTGACAATTTTTTCTCTTTACGGATAACGCAATATTAATTATAAAACCGTTCAATTTGCAAACGGGGACGCACAGCGAAGGATCACTTCGAAAAGGTGAGACATGTATTACTAGAACTGAAAGAAGCTATTAATTTTACTCAAACCACCGTATTTAAAAAATTACGCTTCAGTGAAAATTAACCTTTCTACAGGAAAGCACCCTGGAAATTGACAGGAGCTTAGAAGTATAGGGCTTTCTCTGCACCGCTTTGAGTGTTCTTTAACTTCGAAACCAGGATTATCAAATACACACATCAGTTGGGTACGATTCGTCAGAGGAGGCACAATCCGTGCCATTTGTATACAGTAAATGGTTAAACTTCACTCTGTGTGATTTCGTGTGACTCGTACCATTATTGTAGCGAATGATAACTTTGTACTAGTCGATCCGGCGATTAGCGATTGTTGTTCGTGTAAATTGCATCTCGTTAAGTGAGGAGAGAAACAGTTTGACGTTTACGTATTATTGATAAGAATGCTAAATACTGTAGTCGATCCTTTAAAATTATACATCTAGTTAGGGGAACGTCTTAAAAAAGTTTTATTTTTTTCTTTTTAGTCCAAGCGAGGTGCAATTGTAAGACCCTTTGATTGTTATCGTACAGTGGAACCCCGATATAACGATCCTCGATATAACGATATTCCCGATATAACGATGAATATTCTATGTCCCGGCAAAAGTTACAGTAAAATGTATGGGACTGAACCCCGATATAACGATCTTCGATATAACGATATTCCCGATATAACGATGAGAATTTAGCGGACCGAACGTAAAATCCTCCCGATATAACGATATTATCAGTTCACAGTCACGATTTATTTGCAAAACATCGAATTTAATGCAATAATATTACAGTTATTGAGTGTTCTCTAACGTTTCTGTGAACAGCTTTGTACGATGATATACGAAAATGATACTGTGTTCTTAGCCTCTTTATCAAAGTTATTCTCTTTACCCTCCTTTCATATGCAGTAAAAAGTACTTGTTAGGTTCACCCCGATATAACGATATTTTCTGTTATTTTTCGGCCATATCGTTATATCGGGAGTTTCGATATAACGATTCCTCGATATAACGATACAATTTTACTGTTCCCTTGGCATATCGTTATATCGGGGTTCCACTGTAATAGGGAAATTGTTGACTTCAGTATTAGTCCGGCGGCTTAGCTCCTGAATTGTGCGATTTTTGATACAAGCACCAAACTTTGTAGGATTATAAGCAATTACATACTGGTAAGTTCCTGATATAGTGCCAAGTTAAATTTTCTTATTTCAGCTAGTTAGCAGCAAATGAAATTTTCAGTCACGAGACCCCCCGCGAAGTACATCTTCTCGCTCTTTTTCGAGAAGTTATGCACGTTTATTTCAAAATAAAAATAAAATATATTTAAATTAGGACTCGAGTTGTTATTTTATTCCTTCCTTTTAGATGCTAATAACTTTCTCAGAAAATAGTTTGCACGTGCTATTTCTGCACTTTTTCGCGGTGCAGAAGGTAAGAGTGTACAAACGTGTGTAAAAGTGTTCTAAATTTTGTGCGTACGACTCGGTGCACCCACAAAAGAAATTGTTATATAAAAGACAAAACACTGAATTTGGACAGAGAAGAGAAGAAATGGGTTAATTTTAAGTTGCGAGAAACATGTCGCTGCCTCAAGCTATTGACTGGTCCAACTGTGTTATTTGCCAGAAGGAAACAGCTGAAAAACTTCAGTGTCCTGCTAATTCGAAACGACACTCTGGTGCCGGATACCTAACTATTGAACGAGACTTAAAGTCATTTCATGAGACGGGAGAATTGGATTTACCAGTTGAATGGCACCAATTTGACGAGGGAGATGGAATTGCTTCAACATTAGCAAATAATTGTGCCGTGTGGCATAAATCTTGTCGCGATGGGTACAACAAGACGAAACTGGAACGAGTTTTAAAACGGAAAATCCCTGCAGACATTCATGGCCAGATAAGCAAGAAACGGACACGGTCAAGTATTTTTCCAGTCGGCGAAAAACGTCCAGTGTGTTTCTTTTGCGAGGAATCAGCTGACCAGGGTAATTTAAGAGAGGCGCGTACTAAGGATATCTACTCTCGCGTTCGATCTGTTGCTCATGAAATAGGCGATTTCAATTTAATATCTAAGCTAAGTACCGGCGGTGACATGATAGCCCTTGGAGCCAAATATCACGCAAGGTGCCTAGCAGCGCTGTATAACCGCGCGCGAGAGCATAGCAAGGAATTGTCATCAGAAAAGAAAAGTCAAGTCATGGTCCATAGTGATGCTCTGGCTGATTTGATCTCCAAGATAGAAAATTCTAGGACGGGACAACCACATGCTACCGTGTTCAAGCTTTCGGATTTGAAAAATGAGTATTGCGAAAGGCTAACCCAACATGGTGTGACGGTGGAAACACAAGAGATTCACTCCACTCGTCTTAAGGAGAAGCTTATAGAAGTAATCCCTGGATTGACTGCTCATTCCAAAGGTAGAGACGTGTTACTGGTGTTTAATGAAGAAATAGGAACGCTAATTGCTGACGCTTCCTCAGAGGACAACGACGCTACTGCAATGTGTTTGGAGCGTGCAGCTAGCTTAGTGCGTAAAGATATGTTCAGTGATTCATACGAAGCTAATGGAATATTTTCTAAGAACTGCCAACAGGAATCAATTCCACAGACCTTGTTGTCATTGGTGAATACAGTCAACTCTCGCCTTGCAGACACCCCGCTATTGCGGACACTCACTATTACGGACAAAATCCAAATCCCCGGCGAAGGAGGTTTGACTGGAAATGGCTCCCCCTATTACAGACTCTCGCTATTAATAACGGACACTAAACGACGCCCCGAGCGTGTCCGCTATAACAAGAGTTGACTGTATGATCCTGGAAGGTCAAAACGCTAAATGCCAGCCAAGTCAAGCTGTATTAACTTTAGCTCAATTACTAAAGTTTAACAGCGTGAAACACGCCCGTAAAACCGAAGAGTGTACTCGTCATGTCAAAAGCCAAGAAACACAACTGCCAATATACATTGGTGTGATGGTGCATGTCAAAACATGCAAGAGAGATCTTATAGATAGGCTACATTTTCTTGGCATGTCGATTTCGTACGATGTAGTGCACGCTAGGCCTGTCATCAGAAATGGCAAATGCAGTTTGCGAACACTTCAAAGAAACGGACACGGTATGCCCTCCCAACCTGAAAAAGAACGTTTTTACTACAGGCGCAGTTGATAACATCGACGATAACACTTCGTCGACAACGGCAATAAGTTCATTTCATGGTACTGGCATTTCATTGATACAACACCCTACTGTGGAAGGGGAAGGTGTAGACAACGCAAGCATTAAGCAAAGGACTGTGTCTGCAGAGAAAGCTATAGCTCCACTACCATCCGGTTACACTAACATACCTCCTTTGTCAAGTCAAAATCAAGGTGGTTATAAAGTGCCAAGTACACAGTGTAGTCTAAAGACTGATGATGAAACATTATCTCTGGCCACCTTAAAAGAGACTGTATGGCTTGACCATACGAGAGAACATGTAGTTGTCATGTAGTTGTCATGGCAACGCATAGTTAAAGTTTAGTGGCGTGTGATAAACAAAATGTACATAGTAAACAAGTTGGTACCACTGACTGAAATGGTAGTATCTGCTGATAAACTAAGAATTTTAATTAATTCATGAATTTTAATAAATTGCAGTTTCTATGCAAACTGATGTCATTTCGGCTTGGCACTATATCTGAAAATAATTGTATTGATGTTATGCGCAAAGCCATAATTTGTATGGTATGTAATAGTCAATCCAACCATAGGCTCATCGATGGGATGAAAAGCCTTCATTTATTTTCAATGATCGTTGTAATTGTAGCTTACCGTTGTCATGGCAACGCATAGTTAAAGTTTGATGGCGTGTGATAAACAAAATGTACATAATAAACAAGTTGGTACCACTAACTGAAATGATAGTATCTGCTGATAAACTAAGAATTTTAATTAATTCATGAATTTTAATAAATTGCGGTTTCTATGGAAACTGACGTAATTTCGGCTTGGCACTATATCTGAAAATAATTGTATTGATGACTTCTATCTGTGTGCCAAGTTTCATGCTTGTATCAAGAAGTGCACAATTTACCCAAAATTTCGAGCTAAGCCGCCGGACTATATGGGGCCCAGTTATCGGCCACTTTAGACGTAAACTTGTCTTTCTTTCCTCAGAATGACCAAAGAAACTTGAAATTTCTCCCAGAGCTAGCTTCATCATTCAGCTTTTTGGTGTAAAGCTATCGATCGGTCAATAATAAATTTGCCCGAACAATAATAAAAATTAAAGCACCATTTGTGGGCACAGTTCTCGGCCACCAAAAAGCTTGTGCGTAATTTTCTGTATAAAAAGGCTCAATTAACTTTCACAGTCATAAAATCACTCTGTAAACTTATTTATGTTATGTCGATCCCAAATTATTTTGATGAGGTATGTTTTACTTTAGAAAAGAAGGTTTTTAACGCGCCTAGTTGCTTGCCTATGTGCCGGTTCTGGCAAAACCGCAGAATTGCGTTGTGTGACAATGCATTTAGATGGTTTATTTTGCAGTGAAAAGGTCTTGAAAGAGTTAGGTGTTGTAGAAATAATAGACAAGACAAGAGTCAGCTCAAAACTTAGATATTTAATTGAACTTTATTTTAAAAATTTTCTTTCTTTCATTCTGGCTACAGCAGATGAAAATATATTAAAAACCAAAGCGCTACGCTGTGATAGCGAGCAGGGTGGCCGAGAACT
The DNA here is from genome assembly GCF_052425735.1 of Oculina patagonica. Lineage (NCBI taxonomy): Eukaryota > Metazoa > Cnidaria > Anthozoa > Scleractinia > Oculinidae > Oculina > Oculina patagonica. Next base: position 6,435,664 of record NC_135768.1, read on the forward strand.
GGCAAATACGCAAAAGTCAAACGAAAAAATTTCGAAGCAAATTAAGACCAAAAAATACAACGGTTCAACGAAAAGTTAACTTAAGCAAAAAGCTGAATTATTCTACGTTTCACATGCCAAAAATTAACCCCTTTGGTAGGGGCTTTTGGATAAAATACGAATTTAACTACATCCATGAATTTTAAGGAGCCGTAAACAAACAATTTTTCGGGAAAACAAATTCACCTACCTCCGCGTAAACTCGACGTGTGAGCTTTCTATAGCGAGTTGAAGGATCAAACTCAACATACTTAGAGCACAAGAATTAGTCTATCGTTTGATGGAAATAACCTTTTCTTTTAATTCAACTGGGGCACGAAAAAACGCGTTGAACGCAAAGTGGCAGGAGCTGGACCCGGCCGAGAACTGGGCCCCATACTGTATTTGATATACAAATTTGCAACGTGTGTTGTGTTTTGTTATTCATAACACAAACAGTCTCCCGTCTAAATTTAAAGCTTGTCATGTCGCAATTTTACATTTTGCTGTCGGAGTTTCGTAATTTCGACTGGCAACGTACGTTTTAGAGTACCGTAATTGAAAGAGAGATAAAAAAACGTGAATGACTTATATTAGTAACCAGAGCAGGAGTTTCTCAGGTACTTTAATTAATATCGCCGTTGAAAAGGTTTTAATTTCCCTACCGATTAAAAACGATGCGACTAACTTAGAGCAGGAGCCGAGTTTGCATGTTAAAAGAGTGAGACGTTAAAACCAAGTTAGTTTTGACATGATTAAAAAATGGTGTTGAATACAAACTTCATTAAGGATTCTTGACCGATGAAAATTTCGCTTTTCGGGCCGAGCATTTCAACTGATCCGGCAAAAATTCTAGATCGACAAAAATAAGGGCAAGTAAAAAATAACAAATGTTTTTCGTCCGCGCTCGCTTCATTTTTTGGGACCGCCTCTCTTTTTTATTATTTCTTTTTGAAAAAGTTGGAACGAACAAAAACCAACAGGCGTTACTTTGTACGTCGTGAACACCGAACTTGAGAATGACCTTTGAACGGTCGAAACATCGTTCTTTGCTAGCGTTAACAATTTAATATTGCAAAAGTACTTAAAGATATATAAGGTTCTGATAAGATTGACTATTCTACGTTTGATACTTAACGAGTATTAATCAAGGTAATTCCTGTAAAATAGAACTACTCGTAGATCTTCAATCAAACTTTGCCCGTTGGTTGTTTACCTTAAGGAAACCTAAATTTTGAAATAAAAAAGGGGGGCTTTGTATTCGTTTAGGAGCAGGAAGACCTTGTATATACCACATAATTCCTTGATAATTTCTTCCGAGTACTGGAAAAGTACACGTTTCCGGTGATTTTCGACCATAGAAATTAACCTGTATTCATTTTATAGAAAGAATTTGATCGCTACACTCAAACTGAGAGTAAAAAAAATGATAGGTCACCGTACTCGTTAACGAGAAAACGATGATTTATCTCTCACGAGAGCCATGCCATGCCGCATAGAAAAAAGCAGCCATTTGTTTGTGCTCGCGTGCTAACTGAGCGAAGCGCGCGAGTGACGTCACGACTCAGACAAGACTCAGACAAACAAACCGAAGTGGCGGACGATTTTCCTAAAACACTGTCTTAAACAGCCAGTGTTCCTAAAACACTTTCATAAAACGAAAACTTCGCCTAGATTCCTTCTATTTCTCTCAGAACACGCTGATGTTTTTCTGAGCCTCGTGGGGGTTATATTCATTTGCATTCTAATTTTAGACCTCGCGCGCTTCGCTATTTCGCGTAAAATTCTGCGCAGTAAAGATGCGCAATGTATACTACTACTAATAAAAAATCACGTTAGGTGCTTGGAAACGGTAAAATGCGACCTTGTCGGCGTCATTTGTCAAAGCATCTTTGTTTGGGTGCGAAGCCTTTTTGCCGCTATCACTGTTGTCTGAAGCATTACACAAAAAGCAAAGAACTGCCTGAGACTTTTGACCGCGGTCAATTCTTGAGTTCTTTGCAATATGGAACATGCTTAATGCAATTTGTAACCTTTTAAACAATTTCCTCCCAGGATCTTGGAGGCTCGTTGGCCTAATGGTTAGCGCGCTGAACTCCGAATCGAGCGGTTTTTGTGTTTTGTTCTTGGGCAAGACACTTAAATCTCACAGTGCCTCTCTCCACCCAGGTGTATAAATGAGTACTGGCAAATTGTTAGGGCAGCCTTACAGAATGTTGGGGAGTAACCTGCGATGGGCTAGCATCCCATCCAGGGGGAATATCAATACTCCTAGCCGCTTAATGCTACAGAATCTGGAGTTAAATGCCGGGAACTATGGACCACCCCGACTAAAAGTGTGTCACGGCTGAGTTAAGCTTATTTTATTAAGTTTTGCCAAATACTCGCTACGAAACTTAATTAATGTTTGCAAAAAATTACTTCTATGGATCTAAATTACAAAACCATAGCTTCATTACAACCAAATATGTTTTCTGGGCGTTATAATTTAAAGTTACAAGCAAACGAGATTAACTTTGAAAACTGTTCCGCCCAACAATATTTCAAAGACCCATATCGCAATCCGTTTCAATCTTCGTCGCTTTTGGCCATCCGTACCTTCTTTTAGTTCGGTGTGTCATTGAAATATTCCTTCACTGTTTTAAAAGGTTATTTTTATATTTCAACAAATTTGATGGTCATTTCCCATGCCTTAATTTTGCTAAAATAATCCGCGAGACAGTCACGCAATCCGTTTCAATCTTCGTCGCTTTTGGCCATCCGTACCTTCTTTTGTATTTGGTGTGTCATTGAAATATTCCTTCACTGCTTTGAGAGGTTATTTTTATATTTCAACAAATTTGATGGTCATTTCCCATGCCTTAATTTTGTTAAAATAACCCGCGAGACAGTCACGCAATCCGTTTCAATCTTCGTCGCTTTTGGCCATCCGTACCTTCTTTTGTATTTGGTGTGTCATTGAAATATTCCTTCACTGCTTTGAGAGGTTATTTTTATATTTCAACAAATTTGATGGCCATTTCCCATGCCTTAATTTTGTTAAAATAACCCGCGAGACAGTCACGCAATCCGTTTCAATCTTCGTCGCTTTTGGCCATCCGTACCTTCTTTTGTATTTGGTGTGTCATTGAAATATTCCTTCACTGCTTTGAGAGGTTATTTTTATATTTAAACGAATTTAATGGTCATTTCCCATGCCTAAATTTAGCTAAAATCCGCGACACAGTCCATTTAAAAGGCTTAATTTTTCCCTTAATTTTTACCCAGGACCTGCGATCCAAGAAAACACTGACTATCAAAGCAACTGGAACAAGATTACGTCTGGAAACATCTTCACAATTCTAACCAGTAGTAACAATGTGGCAGAGATCAACAATCCGAATTCGTGAAGTTCTATTGGGAGTTTTGATTGGCTTAGGAATAGCGGGTCTTTTGGTTGTATGGAGGACCAAAGGTGTTCGCGATTACATGAAGCAAACGCCTATGATGAAATACAACGCTGGTGAGGGAAGTCCGTACACTTATTCTTAGTAGTGGCACTTAGCTAATTGCAGAAACCCCTCCGGTAATGGTTACCGTATTTACTCGAATAAGCGCCGCGGCGCTTATTCGAGGGCGGCGCTTATTTGAGGGCGGCGCTTATTTAAAATTTGGACGCCACAACGAATCTAATCTTTTGACAGTAATTGAAAATAGCGTCTTTTGATTGTCAGTATTCGTCTTTTGCTGAAGAGAGATGTGGCGCTAGCTGTCCTGGCAAAGTTCGCGGCCTTTACAACATTTGCAGCTCTACGTATTGTAAGAATTAATGTTGGATAGAAAACTAATGCATCACTTTGAACTGTAAAACATCGCTTTTGATGGAAAGAATGTCAAAGTTTGTTTTAGAGTTGCTTTGTAGTGCTGTTTTTAGTTAAACGGAATACCCCGAATAAGCGCCGCATAGGGACTGCGGCGCTTATTCGGGGGCGGCGTTTATTAAGTTTTTTTGTCCCAAATGCGGCGCTTATTCGAGGGCGGCGCTTATTCGGGGGCGGCGCTTCTTCGAGTAAATACGGTAGTTTAGAGTGTTAGAGCGATTTTCGATTGAGTGTCGAAGAACCAAAACCAATGTATTCACTCTGGCCAATCACCAAAGGCAGAGAAAGACCAGTGAACCAATCAAAACTCGAAGAAAATACAAAAAGCCGGCACGAAGCGCGGGAAAACGTTGTATTGCACGAATGGCTTTAATTTGGTTTTACTTCTGATTGGTTGAGAAAGTAGGGCAGTGTTTTTAAACCAGGCACTAAGCGCAGTAATGCAAAACCAAAGCAAATGCGAATTACTTTCCTTATACTCAAGTAAAAAAAAACCGGCTTCATTCGCATGGAACTAACTGTTATTAAGTTAAATCTCTTTTAAAGACGTACCTCAGTGATGAGGAAGCTTTTAGCTTTATAACTTTTTTAATCTAGATATAGGCCACTGAATTGATATTATTGCGCAAAATAAATACTAAAGGACATTGTCACGAGAAATCTTCTAAGTCAGTTGTGTGTAAACTATGCTAGTATTATGAGGGTGCACTCACTGACAAATCAACACAAAAAACCTTTGAACAACAAAAGAAAGGCGTAAATTCATTCTCCAAGATGTGAAAACACCGTGATCAATGGTTTTTGAGAAATTTTCCTTCAAGTAAACTGTCAAACTTGAAAAGGTCGGCCCGTCTTTTTTAAGTTTTGGGCCACTTCTTTCTTACCAGTCCGTAGCCACACCACTTTCTAACATTTTTTTTACGACAAGTACAGTACATTTTAGCAAGGCCAAGCCACTATTAGTGGATTTCCAATTAATACCAACACCTTCGTTGGATTTTTAAGTAGCATTAAAAGGACACTGTCACCAGTTTTACTTCAAAAACTCAAGAGCCTAAAGACATATGGAAACTACGAATAGTGGTCCAATTTTGTTGAAAATCACCATGCAAGTGTGATGAAGCTATAAAAAAAGTGATATTATTGTGATGCCATTAGGAACTTTAGATCTCAACTTGAAAAGTCAAGTTTTGTCCTTGTGGACTGGAAAAACACCTAAAAATTATCATGGCTTCCTTCTTCCGTCAACAACAATTTACTCTATATCTCCATCTTGATGTACTAGGTGCTTTTTATGTATGAGAAGACTTATTCGCCTATTTAAGTACTTTTTACCAAAAAGCATTAAAATCCCTGTGACAGTGACCCTTTAAGTGTTGGTGACACTGCCCCTTTAACACATTGGAAAAACAGTAATGGCATACTATTTTTCATATTATTTTTTTAGGAGCCGATTTCAGGGAACACACTACCTTGTTGAATAGACCAGTACTAGGAAGCCATAAAAACGAAGTTCAAGATGAACCATACATAGAAGAAAATGAACAAAGCGCATTAGATGATAAAACTGTATCAAACGGTGACGCCAGTTCTTCAAGTAATTTAATGTTTTGTTGATTTTAACCACTATTTTGTTGGAAAAGATTTGTCTTTCCTCATTTCTGGTCATTTCATTCGTATCTATAGTCTCTTATTAATAATCAATATCTCTTATCACTGAAAGGAGCTTCGTCACGGGGATTTGCAGATTTTTGGTCTAAACTGTTCTGAAATTAGTGAAAGGCAACTTATCTCATGAAAAACATTATCTTAAAACTTCTAAAGGAAGATATAACCTTAATTTTCGGATTAACAAATCAAACTACTGCTATTTTTTGAAGACGCGCGGAAATAACTTGAAAAGTTCAGCCTTAAAAAATTTCAAAGTTGCAATCTATTTCATTTCGAGCCATCCGCAGCCAAAGACGCTCGTTAAATGTTTCAGTGCTCTAATATAGCAATTTTTAATAAAAGTGGTCCATTATTTTTAGGTTTCCAGCCACACAAGTATAAATTTTGGCTGTTCAAAAATCTGGTAGAATCCGTGACAAAGCCCCTTTAATGATCCCTTAATAATAACGATCTCCTTATTAATAAAGAAGGGAAGCGCGGTGACCTAATGGTTAGTACGCCGGACTCCGGATCGAGCGGTCCGAGTTCGAGCCGCGGCAGGGGTCACTGTGTTGTGTTCTTGGGCAAGATACTCGACTCTCATAGTGCCTCTTTCCACCCAGGTGTATAAATGAGTACCGGCGACATAATGTTGGGGGGAACCCTGCGATGGACTAACATCCCATTCACGGGCGAGTAGAAATATTCCTAGCCGCTTAATGCTACGGAAACCGGGATAAGCTCCGGCAGTGTGGGCCGCATGGCTCGTGGCTTCCCTTTTTTTTAATAATAATGAGAGGGGCAGTTGGTTAAAGTGCACACTTTTAAAAGTTTCTGTTCAACATTTTGCAGACGAGCCACCCTCACAGAGCGACCTATACGAAGCTTATAGTCACGTGAAAACCATCTTGTTTTTCATTGGTTACTCCCGCAGTCGTCACAGCCTTCTCGGTTCATTACTGGACGCGCATCCTCACATGGTCATATCAGATGAAACAATGGCTTTTGGCAGATGGAAATCAAATCCAGAAAAATGGATAAGTAGTTCAATATACGCATATTATGATACTATGTTCAAAGCTTCAGAGCGAGCAGTCGATCACGGCAGAAGGTCCAAAAGGTATGAAGGAAGTGTGGCGAACGCGACGTCTGGATTTAAGTATTATGTACCAAATCAGTGGCAAGGAAATTATGATCAGTACATTCAGGTGAGTCGAATCCCCCGCCTTGGTCTTTTTTGTCTTCGCTCGTTTTTTTTTTTTTTTTTTTTTTTTTTTTTTTTTTATAACAGAAAGACCTAGGCTGATTTACTCCCAGTACGGCCAGAGCTAGGGAGTGTTAATAAGATGTCAATTATATGGAACTCTTTGGCGCGCTACTGCCCTTGTTTTGCCAGCCAGTCGGGCATTGATTTGGCTAATAATGCCCGACTGTAGCCATATAACAAACGGATATTATGACACTATGTGTTCAAAGCATCAAAGCGACTAATCACTAGAGGAAAAAGGTCTCATATGGTGATCACGACTTATGGTGATTTAAGTATTTTATGTACCAAATCTATGAACCTAATCTGGCGTATTTCGCGAGCAGCAGAAATCAAAGGACCCAATAGGTATCTCGCACATAATCATACTATACATAGCTGGGTATACGCATGTGCGCCCCTTGTATTACTATAAAGAAGATCATGTGCTGCTATTAAATACACATCTTCGGCTTTAGGTAATTATAGTAATTTAAACAAAGGAAAGGCATTGTAAGGAATTTAGTAAGCCTAATAAGAAGCCATGGGGTTTCCACTGACCTCAAAAGTCAGAAGCTAGGTAGGATTTACGGTTTCCTTTATTCCTGACCAAGTTACATTGAAGAGCAAGCTGGCTACGTGTATTCTTAATTCAATTGTGCCACTAGAACAAAGGAAAGGGCTTTTTTTACATTGTGCAGTCATAACAAAACCACCCTATTCCACAAGGTTTATAAAGCGACGCCTGCACTGTACAACTGAATTTACACTTGACATAATTTGAAGGTAGTTTGCTAGTTTTGGAAGGTCGCCCAAACTTTTGTTAGCTCTTCCAATTAACCGTTATGATCATGTGATTTGTATTAAATTTTATAAATTGGGAACTTTATGGGGACCAGGGATGGCGCAGTGGTGAGAGCACGCGCCTCCCACCAAGGCGGCCAATGTTCAAATCTTCGGCCCGGACGTAACACGTGGGTTGAGTTTGTTGTTGGTTCTCGTCCCTGCTCCGAGGGTTTTCTCCTGGATCTCCGGTTTTCCAACCTCAACAAAAACCAACACTTCCAAATTCCAATTCGGCTCGGGATTACACGGCCTCACAAGCCTCTAGTTTTAAACCCAACCGTGTCTAAATGTAGGTAGTTTATTTATTTTTTTTCATTCCATCAATCAATAGGTAATCGGAGACAAGGCGGGCGCGTATACAGCGTGGGCAATGAAGAAGGACGGTGCAGTGAATGCCGTTCGTCTTTTAGAGAAAACAGCCGGTGCCAAGGTGAAGTTTATTCATGTTGTGAGAAATCCATTTGATAACATTGCAACTATGGTCCTGCAGCACAGAAACGTCAAAGAGCGGTATGGAGAGCACAAAGTGAAGGTATATGATATCTGATTCTTGGTCATGGAATTTTTTTATTTGTACCCTAGACATTTCCTGGAATTTCATCATCTGTGATTAGTAAGAACCTTGTAATTCCATTTCATTCATTCATTCATTCCATTTCAACACTTCTTGCATGGGACGACTGGCCTGTGAACAATTCTCGCTTGACTTGCACAACTATACGACCTTTTTTTTTTTGACCTAATTTCCGTGTGACACTCCGCTTCCCAGTCCTCAGTCCGCGTTTGAGCCTAGTGGTCCATAACGGCGGGGCTTTTGTCCAGTTTCTGTAACATGAAGCGACTACGAGTATTTTTAATCCTCACCCCAGCGTTTAATTCGCCGACACCCATTCATATTCCGGATCAAGCAGTCCGGGTACGAGCCTGGCCGGGGTCATTGTGTTGTGTTCTTGGGCAAGACACTTTACTCTCATAGTGCCTCTCTCCATCCAGATGTATAAATGGGTACCGGCGAACTAATACTGGGGGATAATCCTGTGATAGATTAGCATCCCATCCAGGGGGGAGTAGAAATATTCCTAGTCGCTTCATGCTACAGAAACCGGGATAAGCTCCGGTCTGTATTAGCAACTTGGCTCGACGCACACTTTACCTTTTTTACCCATTCTTACACCGTGGTGGATCTGAGAGAGAGGCACTGTCAGTGTCAAGTGTCCTGGCCAACTAGAATAAAGCGGCAATGATCCCGGCCTGCGCTCGAACCCGGATCGCTGGATTCGGAGTGTAGGGCACTAACCATTAGGCCACCGCGACTCCCAGTGCAATTTTTCGAGCCCCCTTCCTCCAAGAGCAATGTTCAAATATTAGACTATAAAACAAATGGTAAAAATTCAGAGGCGGCGGAACGTTTTGTAACGTAACGTGGGGGGGGGGGGGGGATAAAGACTGTCACAAAAAATACTCGGCAGGTTTTCATATCTGGAGCAACTTCTTGTTTTCAGAGCAGTTTCTAGACCGAAAATGTCCGAAGATTAGATCCGATTGTTGTTCGAGGGCCATACGAACGTTCCCGGTTCCCGATCACTTTTCGAACTTTTCCGAAGATAAAAGAAGTTTCCCGAAGACTTTCGAGGAAGTTTCGAAGATGTTTGAACTCACTCACGAGACGGAATGTCTTGACAAACCAATTTTACGTTGCGCTCGCGATATTTTCGGTTCCAAAACGTGGGGGAGAGGGATGAGTCCCCGCTCAAATTTTCGTTTGGGGAAGCTACAGCCCCCCTGTCCCCCCTGCTCCGCCGCCTATGGTAATTACTAAATTGAGATTTATTCGGTCTTATGCCATTAACAAAGTCCTCTTTTCACTGATTTGCGTCAGCAGGTCAATGCTCCTAAAGAACTTGAGGTCAAAATAAAAAGTTATTTTAGCATGGCTGCAGGAAGCAACCAAGCCAGGGAAGCTCTTCCAGGCAGCGTTATTGATATACCAAGCATGGAGATAGTCAAGAATCCTGCAGGAACCCTGAGAAAAATCTGCAAGTTCCTGGAAATCACGTGCACAGAGCAGTATCTACAGGACTGTGCAGCAACTGTGGACCCAGTCCCCTCCATAACACGTGATTTTATAGTATGGACCGATGAACAAAAGAACACAGTCTACGAAGAGATGAAAAAGTACTCTTTTTTTGAAGGTTATTCTTTTGATAAATAATTATCGTTGTTGCCTATTAGTCGCCGCAAGGGGAAACGAATGCTGCGAAGTGCTTTTCGTTCATTTTAGGAACAATTTAAGAGGATCGCGATTAACTATTTAACATTCCCGTGAGGTTATCTCATTCTACTGGAAGATAATTTGCTGTGCTGTGAGCATATTTTGTTATGTCGTACGATATGAGCTACCGTACTTTTAACAGTTAAGTCGCTTATTTACCATAATAGAAACATTAAAAATAAATAAAAAATTAATTAAACAGTTCAAACTAAATGGAAATCTCCGCTTCAAAGCATGCCTGAATCTTTATATTGAGGGTCCCGAAAAGGGGATATAAACCCCATTTTCTAGCCCAAGTTTTGCTCAGATCCCATTTCACACCCTAGCACGCGTATATTTTACCTGAATTCCAGTCCCATTCCCATTTTTATTTTGTGATTCCCAGTCCCAGTGACCCAAATCCCATTTCTCCAGTGAAAAAAAGAGGTAAATCCTAGTTCCCATTTAACCCCATCATTCCCCACTATATTATATAAAAAGAAGACTCATGTTTATTGGTGGATCAGTTCAGTTTGCGACAGAAAAGGGATAACATTTCCAGTCAACTGATAGCAAACTCCACCATAATTTGATGGTTTGCCTGGATTTAAGCATGAGCTATAGGATAAGTGGAGTTCGTCTAAATATAAAGCCAATAACTAACCACTCAAGTCGTCTTCTTACTTTTTTTGTCCGAATTAGTTTACAACATATGGGTAACCAAGCTTTTGTTGAACCGAGAAATCCAAGATGCTAAACTAATTTGTATTTGGTGTTACCGCGAAATAATAAAACAACTAGTAGCAAATGCAAATTGGCCAAGCTGTAGGCATACCTACCCCCAAAGAAAATGGTGTTTGTTTCGGGTAGTGGGCACGGGTAAAGCAAATGGAAATTAGTTTAACATCCAGGAATTCCCGGTTCAATAAAAGCTTGGTTACCCAAGTGTTGTGAACTAATTTCAACAACGAAAGTAAAAAGACGACTTTAGTGGTTAGTTGTTGGCTTCATATTTAGAATCCATTCATCTTATAGCTCATGACTTAAGCCGCCTTTTCTAGAACGTCTAGAGGGGTCTGCTGCTGAAATTCAAGCCAGGTTGGTAGGGATGGGTCAACATTATTTTTTTTTGCGTGTGAGTGTGTGTGTGGGGAGGGGGGAGTGGGGGTGATAAGAACAATAACATTAAAAAAAAAATAAAAAAGAGAAAAAAAAAAAAAAAAAAAAAAAAAAAAAAAAAAACAATACAAATAAATGAATTAATTGCTTTTTTTGCAACAAAAAAATTTTAGCTGGCTACTAAGACCATTTTCCTCTCCCTTCCAACCTCTCTTCCCCACCGAAAACTGGCCTCTTTCTATACATCCTTTGCCATGGACAGGAAAAACAGCAAGAAAATAAAACATGAAAACAAATAAACTATAATTACTTTTAATCAACATCTATTTACAATCAACAATTAATAATGGTAATAGGACTGAGTGGAGTCCAATTCGGTCTGTAATCATACGAGTGATTAAGAGTGAGTCCGCACGAGAACCATGCAGGCGAGTCTACAGCGCATCTCACCGATTTCCCTCAAATTTGGCACACTTGTGTAACTTCACTAGTACATTAACCATGTGCAATATTTTGGTTCAATTGTTTATTGTTTTGGAGAAATGTCAATCAAACTGTCAGACAGTGGAAAGTACTTAAATTTGACCTAAAAATATTCACCATGTTTGATCCCCTGCTACATGCTAAATATAAAAAGAAATGATACGAAACTTTTACATAAGACAAATCAAGTCCCGAACAATAGAAAAACGTTCAGTAAACTTGTGTCATTTGCTGCGTTTGGCTGAAAGCAAAATTCCAAATCTCCTTATTCAATTCGTATCAAAAAAGTGGGGTTTCAAAAGTCGTTGTTTGTAGACATGCGGCGTTTCTTCAATCGAATTTGAAAGTATCAATAGATTGCCAAGGAAATGGTGTCCCTATTTATCAAATAAAATCTCTGTTAAGTTTAAGAGGAATTACAGGTTCGCATCAATAAATGGTGTTAACTTCGTGACAATATGCAAATGAGCTCAACACGGAAATCGTGATAAGTTCAGAGTTTGTAAAATATAAACTAAATAGAATGTTGCTATAAGAAGTAAAACATCGTTATGAAGCTTTTTGCATAAAAATACTTTTAAATCGTTAGTAGTTTTAACTACTGGAAGTCGTTGGCTGGTAATAAGCAAATTAAACAAATTCAAACGAACACAAAGGTCATACCGACCTGCTGGTCGTACTGCACCAATTTGAAAGGTATCCCCACAAGCAAGCATCATTGCATAAAAGTCATTTCCTTCAAGGGTTTTTGGCATCGCCCTCTTGGTGTGTAAGCTGCGTTTTGCCGTATTTGCCAGCACCATAGTAATTTAAGAACAGATGTTATCAAAACAAGTTGGCGGCGAGGCATCAAATATAATATCCACCGATCATGAAAACCGACTTGTTTTAGAATTCGGTCGCGTGTTTTGTTCACATATAAAAAACACTGCAAAGAAATTATGTAGTCATCGTTTTCATCCAGTAAGAATCTGCGGCACAAGTGGTTTTTGGTGCTGTCGTTCTTCGAAGAACACCGACAATAGTTGATTGCGTGACAGACCGACTTGTGAATTTTATCTCAAATTTCATGTCTCAAATTCCACTCTGACTCAGATCATTGCGATCGTCATGGCTTCGTTTATGTGCTTTCAAGAAGGACCTGACATTCAGGGGCCATGGGATATGTATTGAGTCATCTATAAATGATCCAATACGCCACAAATCGCCATGGCTTTAATTTTCCACCTTTTTTAATTTTGAAAATCTGAAATCGAAAAATTAGCCTTTAATACCGACTTACCGTAAATAATCTTATAAACGCCAGGGCTTTTTAATTTAAGGGGTACATGCGGGAGTTTTAAATAAATATGAGGCGTTTAGTAGAAAAGGGGCATTCATTTCACCAGGAGCCCATGATTTCACTCTAACTGTAACACAACAAATAGACAAACAAGTATGTAAATATGACGCGTAGTTTGCTCCCGGATAAAGATAGGAAACAGATTTTGTGAGTAGGAGACTACTCTAATCTTTTCTAATGCAAAGCCTAAAGATGTCGTTCACAGATTGTTCGATATCGATGTCTTCATCGTCATCGCATCGGGGTTAACCATGTTGGCTAGCTAGCTCCTTTGGTCCCTTCGATGTCCGAGTGAATCAATTAACTAACTAAAGAAAATTGGTGTGTTTTTTACTCCATGAAACGTTTACTTGAATTTTGAGGCGAATATGTTTTTTCTTTTTTTATTGAGGAGGGGGGGGGGGTGATGGGGGGAGCAGGGGTGTGTATTAGACACGGGACGTTTATTAGTAGAGGCCTCTAATACAAATTTTACACCTCAGGGGGAGGCGTTTATTTGAGAGTGGGGCGTTTATTAAATCATTTACAGTATTTCACTCATTTACATTTATTCTAAGGATTGCCTACAGGAAAGATAAAATAGAACAAAAGAGTATGATTATGAGTGTCATTGAAAACGAACTTTCAACAACCTGGTCAAGGCAAAGACGAATCATGAGTTGTAAAAAGGCACGCTGATCTACACTTATACAAATATTTAATTCCGTCGATACGTCGGTCCGTCATTCTAGCTTTAAAGTAGGAAATCAGTAGGAGCACTATCAGAGATACAGGTGATTCCAAATTTGTTGAAATTGTTCTGGATCCTTGTTCCCAGGGTCTTCGTTCCCCTAAACCAGCGGTTGATAAACGAGTTTAGATATTAAATTTCGTTCCAAGAACTTGCGCATTTTCCGTCAGCCTTGACCGAACTGGGCCGTCCTCTGCCCTCTGGGCCATTTATGGTTCCGGTTTAATTGTGCGCATGCACCGGAGACTTGAGATGGAATGATCCGTTCTCGCTCCCAGAGTCTACGGTCCTTCTGTTCTGCGCCAGGGATCGAGACCTCTGCCGTTAATGTCTGTTAAGCTACGCAACGAATTGAAGGCGGGGTTTGGCTGGGAATGAAAAGGAATGAGGCACCAGCGGAGTGGCCCCGAGGCGAAAGCGGAAACCCGACTGAGAGGTAAGTGCTTGGACGGTTGCTATAGAAAACGGCTCCACATCGAGGCCCTTTGAGTCACACTAGGGCTTAAGTTGCTCGGCAACTTTTTGGCATTTTTTCATGTTTCGAGCAACTTTTTCCCCCTTGGAGCAACTTTTTTCCTCTCGAGCAACTTGTTGCATTTTGAGCAATTTCCAGACCGAAGATTTCCGAAGATTATACGAGTGCTGTTCTAAGGCAAAACGAACGTTTCCGAAGACTTACGACGTTTGCCAAAGATTTTCGAGGGACATCTGAAGACGTTTCAACTTTCGGCTCATTCTGTATATTCATTCCCAGTTAAAGGAATCTTTGTTACTTAACAAAATAATATTCCCTTTAATATGTTATTTAGATACTTTTGCTGTAAAATTGCTTAAAACTGCTTTGAAGATCTTACTCTTAAAGGGAAATTAACATATATTTAGAAAAAATTCTTTTGGTTAGAAGTAGCGTTTTGGATTTTTTGGAGCAACTTTCGAGCAACCTTTATTATATGAAGCAACGTTTTTGGATTTTTGGAGCAACTTTTTGAGATATTACGGGCAACTTTTTGGGAAATCTCGAGCAATTTGTGGAAAACCCTAAGTCGCACTGCCCGAAGCCAGTGGAGAGCACGGCTAGAGCAACGAAAAAGAAACTACTTGCAGCAAGCGAGCAGAATGCAAATATACGCGTCAGCATGACGACATGTCGACAGCGCACGAAAGACATGATCCACGAGGGCGAGGCTGCACCAGGCACGAACTCAAACCAGTTTAAATTCGTGCGACTGATCGCAGTGACAAAATGAGTGAAAGCAGCCTTGTCGCAGCGTGTGTGCACTTCTGCGACAAAATATAAACTAACCAATGAAAGAGCTTCATGTATTGAATTCAAAAACTAGTTTACATTCTCCCTCTTCCAAATTCGCTGCAGGTGCACCGAACAAACGCCTTGTTGCAGGGACTTTTTGAAGTAGTACACACGAAGCGATTTGTCGCAGAGAACCTCACTTAAGGTTTATTAGTACTTCATTAGTGTTTTCATCAATTTGAAAGTAATATTGTGTATAAGCTACTTTAACTTTTTCATATATCACATTGATCTGCAATATGGTACGAACAGGAGCTAGAGAGATGGTGGATATAACCCCAGTGTATAAAGATTGAGTGAAGTCCAATTGGGTATGTAATTATACGCGTTATTAACAAAATCGAACTGCGCGGTCGTTCGATTTTGTTAACAAGGCCTTTGAAAGACCTTTCAATTGGCATTAATGGTTTTGACATCCACACTATAAATCAAACATTCAGTTAGGGAAGCAACATTATTTTTTTGGAGGAGTGGCCAAGTGGGATCAAAAATCCTGAAAAAAAATTGTTTGCAATAGCAAAATGCCCACATAAATTGTTTGAAGACATCAAAAAACATTGTCTGCAGAAAGATGCAGCTGGAAAAATTGTTTGGACAGAGAGCGCCACGGAAAGAAATCGTCTGTACTGTACTATACTACGCTTCGAGTAAAACAATGGTCCATTCCAGCGTTTCGATCGAGCACTGAGGCAAGTCTTGAGAGACTGGGTACTAGTCCAAAACAACATGGCGCCCGGGTGAAAAGTAACTTACCAGGCTTATGAAAATGTGAAGTACTGAGGCCATCGCTTACGAGACAAGTGGAAACTAAATCCTTGCAGAATTGTTTGTGAACATTATAACTACAAGGTAGACAGGAGTGAGCGACGTTTTCTCTTTCCAATCTGCACGTGAAGATACGCTTGAATTCGATCGATGATGAACATGTCAAGTGGCTTGTTTACCTTTTCTCACGCTGTAAGTCTGTATTTATGGGCATTAAATAGCCGGATAATTAACATCACGAACCACTTTAGATGCTAAAAGGTTTATTGGATTTATGTAAGCGGTATTTCTCACGTCCTCAGCCGACCTATCCATCATGTTATGAAACTCGTTCTAAAACTTTCAGAACTTTGTATTTGATTTGCTCACATGTACCACATTTTTGTACGCTAAAATCATACGTGCCGATTGAACTTAACATACTTTTTTTGACTTTAATTTATTATTTAGTAAATGTTTTACAAAATAATGGCTAATGGAACCATCAGAATAACGCCGCATCGGCGATATTCAAACGTAATTTTACCCTATAATCTCTAGTGTCAAGCATTGCCCGAAATACCTTATTTTTAAAATAGGTTTACTACTAAACGTGAGAGCGATGAAAAATCTTGATGATATCATTTAAATTGTACTAGGTGATACTAATTACAGTGGTATTTTTATATGGAAAGCTTCAATTCTTGCAGAGATATTTTGGTCAAAAGATGGGTCAAAATTTAGGTATTTTTTGGCTCAAAACCGACCATGGGCACGTTGACCACGATATCTTCCACACGTTAAAGAATTTTGCGATAATATTCTACCTACAGCATTATCATCTCAATATGTAGCCCCATGCAAAATATAAAGGAAATCTGAGAGGGTCGATGTAGACTCAAATTTTAATATTGCATGGATTTCATATGGACCCTCTCTTAACAAAATCGGACGACCGCGAAGTGGGAGTCCGATTTGTTTAATCACGAGTATGATTACAGACAGAATTGGACGACACGAAGTCCTGTTACCAATTAATCAAAACTATGACAAAATTTGAGAAACAAACTAACCTTTAGTCAAATGGTTTAACGTTTTTATAAAAACTAAATAACATAACAGTTTACTCAACAAAATGCACAACAACAGCGCGCGCAAAATGACGCGTACTGTCCAATTACACAGGCATGACTATTACACTGTCCAATTACAAGCATGACGCGTACACTGTCCTATTAGTGCTCAAATCGGGCTGTTGATAACCAATCACCGATCGAGAATTTTGTTAGAGTTTTGATTAACTATGTAAACATAGACATTCGAACCTCTCCTTACGGACACCTCCCCGTTACAGACAGTTCACTCGTTCCAAAAGAGACCAAAATTCATATAAACTCTACCTCAGTAATACGGGCACCTCCATAATACGGAAATTCTTTCCTATCCCTTCTTGTGACCATATGAAAGAAGTTCAACTGCATTTCTACTCGAACTTATGTTTACAACCGTTTTAGAACTTGCTCTCAACGTTCCTGGTCATGAACTTCAGAGCTGCGCGCGCAGCCTAGAATGAATGGTTGGTTTCACAACATAGAGTAATGGGTAAGAAAATAAAAAAAAACAACTCAGTTCTAGTATCATTTTATCATAAGAGATAGACATGATAGTTCTACGTTAACCTTAAGTCCATTTTTAATGAACTTCTACGTTTAAAAAAGCAATTCTGTTTAACATACACATTACAAAACTTATAAAAAAATCGAATACCAGGACTACAAAACGTCCGCTAAATGCACAGTGAATCTTCTTGCTATCTCCTGGTGATAGCTAAAGACAAAATGTAAGATAAAAAGACTCCTCTAAAATACTTTTAGCCATAAAACGTATAAAGAACCTTGTCATTTTAACAATAGTTAAGTCTATAAGTAAAAGAATATATGATTTATCACAAAAATACTTTGAGCTTCTTTGAGCACTCTATGCTTCAGCTAAAACGGTAAAGTTCAATTCAGTACACAATGTATTATAAACTTGTAATACCAAATGGCGGCGTTTTCAGCCCAGGGTAAACGTTGAACATTTTAGAACAACAACCGAAACCCATTACAACGCGTACCTTACAAAGGTAACACGGTTGTTTTCTTTAGCACAGTGCTCAACACTTTCTGGTTCACCCAAATTCACAGCGAGCGATCAGGCCAGCCGGTTATGTAGAAAAAAGCGTTTTAGTCTGAATACTGACGCTCCAGTTAGCACAAATAGCACTCCAGTTAGCCTGTTTACGGCTAGCTCTCAATAAGGCAATGGCAACACGATATATAGTAAAATACACCCGATTCAAGTTGTATTTAATTTAATTTTCCCTTTTCAAGATGTGTTTTGTAGTATTTTTTTTTCTTATTTTCCTTATTTTTAATAAATCTTATGTTATCTTATGTTATCCACAGACTTGGGTAGTCTATAGACTGGGGGTCATTGTTACTTTTTGTCCACATCTTCCTGTTACTTCTATTGCACTGCTTATAAAAGTTACAAAACGCAAGCCTTTAAAACTCTGGAGTAAGTTTGATATCTGCCACAGTCTCCTCTCGAACTTTGCTAAATCAACCCAAACCTAGGTATGCCCAGTTAAAGCAGGAACGACAAATTTAAATCAGTCAAAATTCAGTTCTAAAAAAAGAAAGGTAACCACAATTTGGCAGCGTTTTTGAAAAGTAATAGAACCTTGCCCGTACGCTTACCAATACAGTTTTCCCCAGTTTAAGTTCGTGTTTTGATCGATACCACTAGCTTCTCGGGCTAACGATTCCAGATTTTAAAGTTGTCACATGTTATTGTTCATCTAAGGGAACGTTTTCAAGATGAACCACAAATAAGAAGGTCCTTGTTGTCAAGAAATAACTGAATTTTTGTCTTGAACGTGAATTTAATCAGGTAAATGAATTATTTTATTAATTTATGTTTTTCATTTATTAGTCATTCGATATTTGATGAATTTTTAAGATTTTTTCCTTTTTATACAGCTATTGTTAGTTAAAATCATAATTTAGCTAGGCGCCTTTTGACACTATATGAAAGTTGCTGCTGCTGATAATATAACGATGATGATGATGATGATGATGATGATGATGATGATGATGATGATGACAATGTTAATGATGATCATGTGGCTCTTAGACGGTTATCACTTATTAATAAGGCAGTCCTCTTTGATACCTATTAGGGTATGAACCTATCAGTTATACCTGAACCTATGATTATTAGCAAAAGAACTTACAGCCGCATCCAAAGAAATAGATTTTGGTTTCTTTAAGAGGCGATTGTCAAACTTTCGACGGGCAGCCCGGCACTTTTATATGGGCGCTTCCCCTTTCTCCCAGAGATCACAGAACTAACTAATTACACGTGTTGAAGATTCTCCTCCACATTTTCTAAATTATGATATTAAAAAAAGCCTACAGTCACAATCACTTTCAAAACATAAAAAAATCATGTGGCAAAATTTAAATCTACAAAAAGTGCATTTCGTAAGCTCGATTCACAGATAAAATCCTAATTTTTTCTTTCGAAAAGGCTTTCCAGTTTTAGAGCCAGACAGTTATGAGCCCGGGTAAGTAAAAGAAGAAACATCATCCTTTTAAAAAAATGTATTAAAAATCATGCCGTTTGACAGGAGGCCACAGAATCCGTCAAACGGTGCTTTTCAATGTTGCTGAACAATTGCATATTTCAAAATACCTTTACTAATTCAGTCATATTCATCGTCCATCTTTCTGTACTGCCTGGAAGTTACAAATCCTTTAACAATCCAAGCAAACGGGCTACCTTGGACATACCGTCCATTGATGATGATCTCAATCGTGTAGGTTCCTATCTCATCTGGACGATAACTAAAGAGGAAGCTATCGTTTTCGCCCTTGATGAGAAATGCACGAAGATTGATTGAACCTGGTGACTTAATTCTTACATGAGCACAATTCATAAGAATCGATGGAGCGAATTCAAGGGAAGAAACGTTAAGTAGGGGCAATGAATGCTCTTTACAAAGATCGCTTCTGGAAAGGAAATCGTGTTTTTTCGATTTCTCTTTGGAGATGACAAAATGACACACTTTGTCTACATATGTTTCTTCTAGGTGGCCAAAGTTTCCTCCGTACACGCTGAGTTTGTATTTTTCATCGTGCTTTGTAATGTGCGCCATTTTAAGGACCGTTTCGTTATTAAGAGGTGCATTAATTTCAAGAGTATGTAAAGTTGCGTCACGTGGTTTTACTCTCGCTCGCGCTGTGCTTTGCTTTAGTTGTTGCGACAACTGACTTTTGGCTTTTAAAACGGCTGCTTCATCTCCTCTAGAAAGCACCTGCTCGGTGAGCTCCAAACTGCTTTTCAAACAGCCTAGAGACAAGAATAAAGTGTCTTTCTGAGCATGAAAATCCTCCTCCTGAGTTGCAACTGCCATTTGTAGTTCATTTTTTAAATGTTCACCTTTTGCCTTCAGAATTTCAATCTGTGCGTTGATGAAACCGTCGATGCACTCACGAACTTTTACTGAGCTTTCTTGTAGTTTTTCCTCCTGTGCATCAACTGTCGCAACTGATGATTCTAAAACACAAATGGTTGCTTTCGACTCTTGCACGATCTTTAAAACCTTCTCTTTCTCAGCAACAAATATATCTTTTATAAATAAGTACCTGTGGCCATGGTGATCAATAACGGTACAATCTCGACAAATCGGCTCTTCACAGGATTGACAAAAGAGCTTTAGCGTTTCCCCGTCATGCTTTGCACAGGTCGCGCTCTTTTTACTAGGCTGGGTATCATCATGTAATGACAAAAGATTATTTATCAGGAAGTTTGCCGGAAGACGATTGACGTCACCACCGGGAACCTACCGAGAAAGGTTTATATGCTTTTTTAATGCAATTAACCCTATTAAGGGGTTAAGGGGTGCTCCGGTTTTTACTGAAATCTCCCGATTTTTTGACCTCGAACTCCAAATTTCGCGTTCTTTGAGGTTGAGAGGACTGAGAAGGCGGTCCAAGATGGCGGATGTTTTTAAACATGACGTCATTTTGGCTTGTAATGACGTCACAATTGGTATAAATTAATCACCATCAAACAGTATATCGTGTAAACCTATCAAACCTTTGAAGATATATCGGATGTGGTGGGGGGGGGGGGGGGGACGAAGGCTCAGGAAGGGAAAAAGTTAAAATCCCGAGGCTTAATAGGCTTAAGAGATTGCATTTTTGATAAGTTAAAACAATGGAAAACTCAAGTCTCTTCTCACCTTGGTACTCGCTCTACATTCAGGACATGTGACCTCATAGTTCTCTCGGTCCAATCTAGCCACCAATTTCTCGAGGCACTTTCTACAGTAGGTGTGCTGACAAGATAGAACTTTAGGTTCCACGAATTTTTCCAAGCAAATGGGACACTCAAGGTGTTTTGCCAATTTTTTCTCGATCGAAGACGCCATCTTACTTCTAGGGAAGTAAAGGTTAAAATTTGCTTACATATTCCATCTAAACAGCACTAGAATGTTTAATTGTCATGCTAAAAGTTCAAATGCATTTTTCCATTGTCTGTATGGTATAGGATTGGAACTATACTACCTTGATATAACAAATGGCCAAAAGATTGGCAAAATATGTTCGCGTCAACGAGGTTTCGGTATGTCGGGATTCCTTTCCATATATTTTACTATTACTGGAGCGAAGAATATCGTTCGTTATACCGAGGACATCGTCTTATAGAGATTCGTTAAATAAAGCTTGCCATGGAGGCTAAAGGGGTGACCGCAAAGTCAAACGGGTGAACATGCGCCTTTTAAACAGTGTGACACGATTAAACTGGACGTCCGGACATGTTCGGTCGCTCGGTTATCCTTTCGTTCGCTCGCTTTGCTGCTGGTTCTTGAAAGTATATCTTCCGGTGCAAACCCGCTAAAGCCTGGTTTTCACCAGCGACGTAAGCACAAGCGCAAGCATAAGCGCAATCACGCAAAAAGGGCAAATTTCGATCCTTGTTCTTGTGCTTGCCGCAAGCACAGGCACAAGCATAAAACTGCAATGCGCTTGTGCTTTTGCTTGAGTCGAAGCCGTTTTCAGCTGTTATTCTTGCGCTTGTGCTTGCGTAGCTAGTGAAAACCAGGCTTAACCATAAATGTGTAGCTGTTGTTTTGTTCTTAAAGAAATGTTTTTGAATGCGTCAAACAACACTGTGATATCGCGTTCGGCCTGCTTATTGCAGTAATGACAGTAACGTTTTGAATTCTCAGAAAACAGTCACACAAGAGCGGATCGTGTTCGTTAAATTTTGGTTAATTTATGCAAACAACTGAATCGAAACTGAAATCGAGAATAACAAAATATAGCTCGAACGTACGCGAAAAAAACAAGCCAGTTGTCGCATATCTGACATTAAATCATACGAAAAAAATGAAATAACTAGTATGAATGAAAAAGATTGCAGCTTGATCGAGAGAAAGATATTTTTTGTTGTTCGTCTCGACATAAACTACCATGAACGACTCGAATGTTTTTGCATGCGCGTGAACTCTCCATGCTTACAATTCTGTTTCTAGCTTAGAGTGCAGTTTATATGGGAGAAACAAACGGAACACATTACCGAAAGGTGTGCTGCTCGGATTTTCGAACATTTTAGCGTGTGTTCTGTAAAAATTACGATGCGGTATGTCAGCGTCTTCCGCCCTCCCAGCTATGAAATGCATTATTTTAATTGTCCACTACTCTTTATGGTTATAACTGCATGAGTATTTATACGATAAATCGAAAGTTGGAAATTCATTATTTAGTAATAAGGTAACACGTTGCTAATTCGATCGTACTTTGATCAGTCTTACCTCAAAAAGATACTAGAAGTGAATGAATGCACTGTTGTTCTTCCACCAAAGTAGTTGCAGCAAACGAAACTTGATAATTATGGTCTGGTTTCTAGGAAAGAGTCTTCCGGCCACGTGACTAGTCTCACCGTTGTTTACCTTCTGATGTTTTTGAGATTGGTAAGCTTCTAGACCGTCTCAGTGTTAGACGTCCTTTAAAAGAACTTGATATTGCTGGATAAAGGCAGGCTGAATAGTTATAGAGGTCGAAAAAAATCGAACAGATGAGTATTGCACACATTAGAAACCAAAATACGTATTAGACTGATCACAGGAAACAAGAATCTGATAAGGTCATGACCCCCTGTATGTGCCGCTGTAAATGGTATAGTTTTCAAGCACTTTAGTCTGGGATAGGATATAGATGGGATAGGATAGAGTCAGAGAGTATCTGTGTAGAATACAATTAAGTTCGACACGACGATAGCGCGACATTTGAACTGGGCTTTATTTCGAGCACTTTTCAGTTTAAAGCCTATTGAGTTTCCGTGTGTTTTAATCTTAAGCTACTTGG
Organism: Oculina patagonica; assembly: GCF_052425735.1. Classification (NCBI taxonomy): domain Eukaryota; kingdom Metazoa; phylum Cnidaria; class Anthozoa; order Scleractinia; family Oculinidae; genus Oculina; species Oculina patagonica. Next base: position 6,458,680 of record NC_135768.1, read on the forward strand.
CTGGCAAGTGCCTCGTTTACGTACCGAATCAGACTCTCTCAGCTCCTCCAACTCCTCCGTTCCTAAGCAATTAGACGTTTAGTAAATAATAAAGATTGCAAATTTTAAGCTCGATGATAAATAATGAAGAAATTGTTCCACATGACACGAGCGTGGGACAAAGAAAAAAATCTGAGTCCCCGACGGGAATCGAACTGTTTGAAGTGATTCCCCCCCCCCCCCTCCTCCTTCCGCCCTAAAATTTAAAAATATTCATCTCCATCACCGCCATAGAACTTCTATTGCCTAGGGAACATGGACTGTTTGCGAGGTTTTTTTAAAACTCTTTAGCCGAGACCTTGGATTAAGTTCACGTTTGTTATACTTCTCCTCCGCACGTTTAACAACGCCGTTGTTGTAGTTGATGCGCTTCCTATTATGTCTTGTGTCATTCACTGCTCTGCTCCATTTTCTCGGCTCGCAGACCTATTGCCTGTGTATAACCAGATATATGTTAAAGATTGTCCAGAAGCAAGAGCGATCTCAAACATAAAGAAGGAGACTAGTCACAAAGACCTATTAGATCGGCTTTCACTGATTTCCGAGAAAACCAGACCATATCGAGGGCCTCCTTAATATGACGTGCCCCGGTAACCAGGCCAAGCAATTTCCCAGTAAGTGATACTCTCTGATTCTATATCCAATCCTAGTGCTTGAAAACTATACCATCTAAAGCGGCACATACCCATATAGTACGACAAGCTGAGTCGCGCTACCCGACTCTGGCGCGACGTTGATTCAAATGTCGAGCTACAGTGGCGCTAATTGAGTTCGACACGACGATAGCACGACGTTTGAACCAGGCCTAAGATCATTTTGTTTCCATCGCCAAAAGGTTTGGAATAAAGGTAATTCATATTCGCTTCATTGGAACCGGTTATAATACAGCCGCACACAGTTTCTGTGGGGGGTGAGGGGGGGGGGAAGTGTTCTTCAGCTATACGGGTATGTACGGCTGGATGGTCCACTGTGGCTAGGAGGGGCTCGCCTTTTCGATAGAATTTGGAATATTCTAATCATTACAAGTACAGCATGGAAAATTGATTCTAAAAATCGAAAAATTATTTAAATCAAATTGATTTGTCTACCTTTTCTCAGTCATTTAGCAATCGTGATCCGGGAACTAGGTAAACACTTGAAGATATAAACGAGTGCTCACAAACTCTTAATCGTATCCCACCCCCTCCCATACTACCCAAACCCAATATTTTCCTCTTACCACTCATACTCAAACTAATTCCCAGCTGGAACCAGCCTTTTTCGCATCACTGGTCATGTAGTTTATAAAACTTCACTGAGCAAACACACACAAAGCAATGTTAATCATTTTAATTATGAATACCTCTTTTAATACAACTATCATATAAACTACTGAGAGAATAAAAGTATTTGCATCATATATCTGATTTCGCAACTTGCTCGCTGTTATTGCGCATCCTGAGCCGAAGCAACCTTTATGTTTTATTTCCTTGACAAAACGATGCAAATAAAAAACGAATAAATCTGAACGTAGATCTAACACTGCTGTTAAACAACAAGTTCCGGTATAAAAGGCGAGTGACCTGGCCATTCTCACGCCCAGTTGTCAGTCAATCATCAAAGCGTAAACAACTTGCAACAACCTGCGTATTTTCCACAACTGTTACTGATAAAATGTGTTCGTTCATTTTCGCTAGGAATATTCTGTTAAACCTTAGGAAGTTTTTTTTTTTTCATATTTTTGTAAATGATATATTTTGGTGTCATGACATTTCAAAGCATGTTCAGCTTAAAGGATGCTCGGCACCACAACGTGCCACGAATGCAAAAGTACAAATTTGCATTTCGCGCCCGAAGCGTATAATGTGGGAGGTGCCATTCCTTTTATAGCGGAACTTCTTGTTTAAGTACACTTGTTATATTCCCTAACATATTTATGTTAAGCATAGCTGCACTCTTATTGTCTAATGTAGACTTTTTACAAGGCTACTATTGCAATCCTATATTTGCTGATAGTTTCTAGGTTGGCCTTCGGTAGGTTCAAAAACGTCTAGGCAATCGTAAAGACCTTAGAGAGAAAGATAATAGCTCTACACTTGTCTGAAGTGTGATGTACAATTGTTAACCTAAAATCATTTTTGATTAAGTTTTTATACTTGTTACACACAGAGATTTCATAAGGGCAATATTTACTGCAGAATTCCTTAGTAACGCTCAGCTAAACAAATAAGGAAAAATGTCGTACAATTGTCATGCTGACATGTTGAACTTATAAAGGGGTGTTCTTAATTTATACTTTCAGTACTAAATCATACAATGCTGTGGTTTCTTTTTATCTTTCGTTTAACGTTTTTCAAACCAGTCTTATTTCCTTTTGTTGCAGGTTATGACTATGGATACGAGACTATGAAAAATAAAACTAAACAGTGGTTTGTAAAATTTTATCTTGTAAACCAAAGATTGATTTCAACCACAATATATACAAAGTCGTGCTTTTTTACTACCTTATTCTCACTAAATTTCGCGAGAACTTAATTTCGCGAAAAAACAAGAGCCATATTTCGCGATCGAGTACTTAATTTCGCGATTTTGAGAGGAAGGCACAATTGGAGTGTATTAAATTTCGCGATATTTATCTATTCTTCAATGTGAAGCTTTGACCTCGAAACTGTAACAACATAGTTAATATGAAAGTCATCGTAAAAACAGCAAACAAAACAATATACACATAACAAAACATAAGGTATTCAAAAGTCTAAATACCTAAAAGGTTCATCTACGACTGCAAGAGCGAGATTTTGAAGAACTGGGCGGCAGAGAACAGTTCGAACAGTGCGACTGATAGAGTGGGAGATAACAAATGGACAAAATTAAACAAAAAACTCCTTAACAAGAAGCTCAGTCATGTTAGAATAACTATGACAAAACACATCGAGTTTCATTATTTTTTTTTCATTTTTTTTTTCGCGTGTCCTATATTTCCGCGGGGGCGGACGATAGTTCCTCGACAGAAACACTCTATTGTTTAATTAGAAGATTGCCGTAATACTATTTAAGTCTCTTATTGACTTTTCTTTGTTCGTCATTTTGTTTTAGCCTTGATTTGGTTAAAGAGGATTTAATGTAAAATGCTGAAACTTTCAGTAGCTGTTTCATTCATACCTTGCGGAAATTTTGATATGTCAACCATGTGTCCATGATATTTGACGTTGCCATGGAAACGTCATAATTACTAGCTTGATTTGGTTAAAGAGGATTTAATGTAAAATGCTGAAACTTTCAGTAGCTGTTCATTCATCCCTTGCGGAAATTTTGATATGTCAACCATGTGTCCATGATATTTGACGTTGCCATGGAAACGTCATAATTACTAGCAGGTCTGGCCAAAAATCGTCATTTTTAACATTTTTCTTTATTTTCCCTGTTTTTTGAAAAAGAATTGAACAATTTGTTTAATTTTACATTCCATAAGCATTCTGGCTTGATTTTGCATGAATTTCCGTTATTTTTTGACTTTCTAAGAAAATGGTGAAATCCAAGATGGCTGATACAAGATGGTGTAGGCTCTTACCGAAAGTGCTAGCACTTCTTTTGGCATTATTTGGCTTCGCGAGCATTTTTTTTACATTTTATCCCAAAATACACTGCTAGCATTTTTTTGGATTTTCGACTGACTATTTGTCTAATTTTGTGTTAAAAAGCCCAACCTGACTTTATTTATGGCGTCCAAAGATGCATTAGCTCTAATTTTAGTCAAAGGAGCCGTGGAGGCCTGGGGAATAGGTTTGATACGTCAGTGGTTGCCTTCTAGAAACCGTCCATCACACTCGTTTCAAGATGACGTCATCCACGTTGTCATCGAGGAACAATGGAAGTCAGCTAGCCAAGGCAGAGATAGTTCGAGAGCGTACTCTGACACCAAACATTGAGCGTTACATTTTATTGTTGAAAAATGTAACTAAAAATCTGAAAAATGTAATATTCTATGTTTAAAAAAATCGGAAAAAAGTGAGCATTTTTATGTTACCCACGAGCACTTTTTTAAAAAAATAGCATTATTTTAGCACTTTTTCGGCAAAAAACGAGCACTTCTTTTAGCATTTAATGCTTTTTTTACGAGCACTTTCGGTAAGAGCCTAAGATGGTGGCTCTAATGACGTCACGTGACCTCATATGACGTCACAGCCAACAAAAATTATGTCATCTTGTAGAGTAAGCTGCGGGCTTTCTACTCAGTGCGAAATAAATTTGCTGAGCCTTAATAGATCGAAAACCCCCTTTGTACGATGGTGGGGATATGAATTTGCTTGTACGTCCGAGGGTTAAAATGCATAGTCCATTAATTAGAATTTTCTGTAATACAAAAATCGGTTTCCTTTATCTAACCTTTTTTGCAGACAGCTTGATTTAAGTTCTCTTACATCTCATCTACTTAGTTTTTTGCTGGAACATTTTTTTACCATTAAGAAACACAGTAGAACAAAAACATATTTCTAGTTGCTACAATAAGAAAGTTAGTAAATGTATGATGAAAGATACTTAATGTATTAAGTTTAATTGCGTTGTAACAAAACGCTAATCGTTATTGACATTCTTCCAAGATTTCTAAATTCTGTGTACTTTTTTCTCCAACACTGTATTTTTTAAAGCAACTTTACACTAACTACATCACAATACTCTACTTACAATGCAGCACAGCCACTTTGCACTAACTACCATAATATATTAGTTTACGTTTGTTACACAAACATTCCACTATACATTACTTACAAAGAAGCAGTACTAACACTTTTTGTTTTCTAATGATAAACCACAAGCCTCGATGAAACAAATTAACCATGCGCGAAACAATTTACAAAATCTTCTCGAATCTCCAAACATGTCAAATCTAGTTAAGATAAAATCTTCGTCATAATCTAGAACAATGGTCCTTTAACACCATTCATCCACGCTTGAATTGAGAGGTCAATTAAATCGACTTTAAATGGTTTCCTTCTGAAAAGGTTGAGATCGCTTGTTGTTGAGATGACTTCGAGCGTATATACTGAAACAATTATTCTTTGAAATCTTGGTGAATAGCGGCAGAATATTTACCTAGCCGCTTCACGGATCGGTAAATATTCTACAACTATTCACCTCGATTTCAAAGAATAAATGTTAATTATCCTGACTTAATTTAGTACCAGTGGGAGGCTATTAAACGACATACCCTTTTAGTGTTTTAAGATAGCACAGAAAGTCATCAACAACTTACCTTCCAAGTGAAAGGACTTCCGAACAGATATCGCCCGTTTATAATGATCTCTATCTTATAGTCTCCTGTCGTATATCCAGGGTTGTAACTGAACGAAAAAGAGCCATCTTGCCCATTGTTGATGGCCGGTGAATGAACACTGTTTGAGTTAGGTAACGCGATGTTTACCTGCACTTTATTGTCAGGGCTAGATTTGGTGTTTTTACGTTTAGGACAAACGTTAAATATTGATGGACCCATATTTATTGATACGAGAGTTTCTTGCTCTTGGCCGCGGACTGTTCTCCTCATATACGATAGCGAACCTATGCACGCCGCACGGACATTTGGGATTATAGTAAGCTTGTACTCTTCATCATATTCTCTAACTTTTGCTATTTTACCCACCGTGTTTTCATCTAGTGGCGGATCTGCTTCAAGATCATAGGACACCATGCCTCGTGGCTTTAAGTCTGCTGTGGCCGAGTTGATTTCAGTTAGTTTCTGAATCATTTGATTCTTTGCCAATAAGACTTCAACTTCACTTCCTTTTCTGAGAGTCTTTTCAGTGTCCGATACAATGTTTTTCAAGCGATCCCGAGATAAGTCAAAGGACATCGTTTGTGCACGGATGTCAGTTTTCTGAATTAAAACCGACATTCGTAGCTCGTCCTTGATATTTTGCCTCTTCATTTGCAGAAGCTCAATCTGCTTGTCTATTAAACTGTCAAGTTCCTGATTGACTTTTAGAAAGTTTTTATTTAAGCTATCTTCTTGTTCGTTGAGAGTCTCAATAGACGATTCTAAAGAAAGGATATTGACTCTTGATTCTTCTACGCATTTTATAATCTTTTCTTTCTCAGCAGGAAAGATGTCCTTTATAAAAGCGCACTTGTGGTCACGATGCTCGATAGCAATACAGTCTCGGCAGATCAGCTTATCACAGTCTTGGCACAAAAATTTGAATTTTTCTCCGTCATGATCTTTACAATTTGGTGTCGGATCGCTTTGTTTAGACAAAAGTTTATTGATCACATAGTTGCAGGGAAGACCCGTGACATCACCACCAGGAACCTACCAAGAAAATTAAAACGTGAAAGAAAGTAAAGAAATATAAAAGATAAAAAATAATAAAAGGTATAGGCCTTATGCATGATAACGTCATATGCTCAAAATTCACCACCAAGCCTCGTTTACGCGAATTATTTCTAACCCTCCGCCACCTTCATGCAGTTTTTACGTGGGTATTCTTTTCATGTTTGCTGCTTTGGGAATTCGTTTATGATAAAATTTACACTTTAATACTTTAGAAGCGAGGCTTGGTAGCCACTAGCCAGTCTGACGTAAACATGCATAAGGGCTATTTGATTGAGCTGCTTTTAATGACTCTATTCGCTGAAGGCGAATCGAATAGCGAAGCCCGCGAGTGACGTCACAACTCAGACAAGACTCAGACAAAAAACCGAAATGGAGGACGATTTTTCTGAAACACTTTCTAAAACAGCCGGTGTTCCTAAAACATTTTCATAAAACTAAAATTTCACCTAGATTCCTTCTATTCCCCTTAGAACACGCTGATGTTTTCTGAGCCTCGTGGGGGCTATGTTAATTTGCATTCTATTTTTAGACCTCGCGCGCTTCGCTATTGAAAGCATGTACTAACGAAATAGTAACGCGCCCGAGTGCACTGTTGACCACGCGGGCATTATCAGAGGGTCTCAATGGGGTGGTGCCTTTTATGCTATAAACAGTTAAAATTTTGGCTGTCTGACGGCTAACGGTTAATTGTTTTCCATTACGATTAACCGAAGTTAAAAATTAATCTCCATTGTTTTTAAAAGTTAAAAATTAATTTCCATTATTGAAAAAAACATATGTTTGGTCTCAGGACCATTCTGGGACGATGAAGTGACCTAGTCTGTTTTATTTAAAATTACCGATCGATTTCTTACGGTTAACATATTTTACAGCTAACGGTTAAAAAAACTTTCCAATGCTTTTTGGCCGTTTTACGGCTAACGGTTAACCCCATTGAGACCCTCTTATCAAGAACACGAGAAAAGTGCACAGAGAAGCAACAGTGAAATACCAGGTGCAGCTGAGTGCTTCTTGCACTTCTCGCGTGTTCTTTAAAATTTCCAAAATTGCCAAATAGAAGATGGTTTAACTTTCAATTTTTTAAAAGATGTTTTATTTAAGGCTATTTCTTATGAAATTTCTTCATACCTCCGTCTTTTTTCTACATTCTGGACAAGTGATCTCAAATTCCTGTCGGCCAACTCTAGTCACCAGTCCCTTAAGGCACTTTTTACAATACAGGTGCTGACATCTCAACACTTTTGGGTCCTCAAATCTTTCAAGGCAAACAGCACATTTAAGGTGTTCCGCTAAATCTTCGGTGTTAACCGAGGTGGCCATGTTATTGCTGTAGAAATACAATATATAACAAAGCTATATTTCTGGTATAGGTTGCATAAACTCCATAGCCATTCAACAAGTTTTTTCACGAGCGTGCTTTGGATGAGAGGCGATAATTTAATAACGCTGCACCAATAATTAAAGACGTAATACATTATTCACCCTCGGATTTCAGGAAGTGTAGCTTATATAATATTTCCGAGCATTTCAACGGTACGCAAAGTACAACGGGCAGAGACCAGACCACAACATCGGGAACTCCATGTCCTACTCTTTACTATAAGTGTGTGGTTTCTTTTACGTCCCCTGTTGACCGTGACACTGGTTCGAAGATGCAGGAGACGGGCCTACCGTTTATCGTCCTTGTCCGAGAAGACTAGAAAATCATTTGCAGATGCCATTACAAAGGCAGCATATTCTTATCAGTTAATTATCAACGCCACAACGGGATAAGAACTCATGAACTCCGCGATACGGGTGCTCGTAGTCTAGGTGTAACCTGTGACGCAACGCTAGAAAACATAAAAAACCTTGAGGAATAACTGCGACCTTCCAAAAAAAATGAAACTGGAGAATTTAAAGACGGAAGACTATCACCTTGAAGCATGTTGTGTACATTGGTGAAACAAATTGAAGCGATGGGAGCAAAAATTGATAAGGGAAGAATTAATCAAAATACGCAAATAACGAATAAAGCTTGGATAGCACGGCTTTTATCAACTGGGGGAAGGAATGGGTCAAAGCTAAGAGAACAAGTTTAATACATTTCTTCGATAAGAATGGCTGTCCAAATTTTCTGTTAAGATGTAACTATGATTGAAAGTTCCTTGGGCAGACTGGTATTTACCCATTTTGTAGGTTTATGCTACAATTCTTTTCAGCATGAAAATACTCTACCGAAACTGTTTTTGGATAGGATTTGGTCTTACATACAGTGCAACTACTGTTACCGGGGTCACCCAGACAAAGTTAACCAATTAAAAAGCAGAACGGGAATAATAGATCCCAACACTTTTTACTTCAGCCAATGAATGTCAAGTACAGAACTTAGAATAAAATTTCAACTTGTTCGCTCGCTCGAGACAGATCAGTACAAATTCTGGCTGTATGGCGTTGGGTTTTAAATTAACTTCGATTCCATCCCTTTTGAACTTGACTAGTTTTAACAGCACAATTTGGAAGGAAAAATCAGCGATGTTAATGAAAAAGAAGCTCAAACTGTGTAAGAACAGGGAAAGCGACGACTATACCGTATCTCCAGACATGAAAGTGCTTGGCGGATTTGCAAACAACGAAAACAAAGCTTGTTCGCCGTCGTGATTAATTGCGTTTTATGCGCTGCTGTCGGATCTTTAATTTGATTTCCATCGTATTTTGAGAATCTGAGTTCCACGCCGATGGTTCTAAAAGAGAAATTTAAAACTGTTTGAAAGCAAATTAAAGTGCGTGAGTCTCAAACTAACCTCAACTAACCGCCGGCTGTCTCGGGCACTTCAATAGTTTCTTCATCTCCTAAGATCAACAACTCAACAAGTGAAGGAATTTATTTCAGAAAAAAAAATTCATAGCACGGTTTCACTTGTACGTAAATCAGTGTTGAAAAAATAACCGATATTCCAGTTCGGCAGTTGATTTATTATTTTCCCGACAATGCAAAACAGTAAATACAAATCTCTCAATATGAATTCCTGACCAAGAAACTCCGGCGGACTAGAACAGTTTTTAACAGAGTTCAAAATTCGATTAACAATTATGTTTTTTTTCGACAGTTATAACTATAGATTTGACTTTTAATTCAACAAAGTGATTTCTTCAAAACCTTCACGACTGCCTTGAGAGATTGAAGAGCCACTCAGTTGTGCTCAAACTACAAAGAAAATCTGTAACGGGAAAGAATTCTGACGACAAATTTAATAAAAGAGAATTTGTGATAAAGGAGCCGCTCTTGCTACGCTGAGTGCCTTTTAAAAACACTGAAACAGTCGGCTGTTGAGTTTTGAGTTTTTCCGAGAATTCAAATCCGCTACGCAAATTGCCCAAATATACGGCCGTCGCGTTTGCTGCTTTTATACAGTTTGAAATCAGTTCTCGCTCACTTTCATGGCACGACATTCATTTACACATTCATGTAGCATCTGAAAACTACTAAAATTTTTAAATCGAAAAGTCAACGCAAGCTAACGCTCTATTCAGCATAACCTTCATGAGTGAATACTAACAAGTTTATATTTCATTGTTCTGTACTTGAAATTTCATTGGCCGAAGTAAAAATGTCGGAATTTATTGTTTCCGTTCTTCTTTGTGATTGGTTAGCTTGACTCCGGTAACAGTAGGAAAATTTATCTCTATTGATCGTAATACGTTTCTTTTTTAAAACTCAAGTTTCAAATAGTTTATTTCTTATTCATGAGCTTATTCATGACGTTATGTAAAGCATAAAATATAGCATATAACATAAAATATAACGTCTTGAAGAATTTTCTGGTGGCCGGTCTCGGCAATACCCAACCGCCTTTTAAAAAGGAAAACAAAACAGGCAGTGTTAACTTTCACTGTACTACGATTAATGTTATACTACTGAAAATGAAGACAAATTGGAAAGATGTTCAGTGACTTACAATCGAATGTTCTAGAATTAATTGTCTACTTCAATAACATAAACAACATCAACAGGGAAACAAATTAAGAGAGTTCCGCTTTAAATGTTTGCACAGAATCAGGTACAAAAAAGGAGTTATTTTTATATGGTGTAGAAAACAACATTGTGGTGCGTTATTCTATTCAATAATAACCTTCTTCATTATTCATTGCAGACGGTCTAAAAATAAATAAAAGTAATTAAGTGGCTCTCAAAGAAAATGACACCTGTTTCGCACTAAACGTATTCGAGCTTCTCTTGGGGAAACTACCAAATAGAGCTGGTATTCGTACACCCGTTCACTGATGTTAAAAGAAGCTAAATTATTTTCTTTCATTTGCTAAATACTAATAACTTAAAAGAGTCTTAAAAGAGTCGGTAATTTTAATCACTATAACTTTAAAACTCAACAAGTTTGGGCAATTTAATAGTCCAGTCTTAAGCTCTGATTTCATATAAAATAATTAAGCCAAAAGAGAAAATAACGCAGTTTTTTGTCTCACTTTCCTAGTTAATTTAGGGCGACCAAAAGCACTGTTTCGAAGGAATTCTAATCCCAGCCTTACTTCTTTATAGGTGCACCGCAATCTGATTATAAAATCAGTTTTTACCTCCGTGCTAACCAGCCGCAACTATTTTAGTTTTAACAACATATGAAACTGATATTGTGGAATCCATGTTCAGACCTAACGTTTACGCATGCAAGAGCGATTTTCAACAGTACACAACCCAGCTGAAAATTAGCGCGACTTGCATTGAGTTTATGAGAAAAAGCTCAAAATAGTTGTGAGATATTTCACGGTATTCCACGATATTTTACTCAAAAAAGCATTGCTAATGATTGTTTGAGTAAATTAACAGTTGACATGAAGGGTTTCTTAGACACTTTTTACACGGACGCGGTTTCATTTGTAACCGTATCGCTTCCGATGCAATTACGCCTTTCGTTTACACGGCGCCGATCGAGTTCACTACTGAAACCGGGTCCTTTGAAAACGCTGCTAAAAATAACGCTATGAAACGTACGATACCTTTAATACTACAAAACAATATTAATGCAAGACGGTAAGGTGCTGTTGTATACTCGTACTTTTGGAAAGTCAATGGTCTACGTGAGATTAAATGATACTCAGCCGAGCGACCAACGAAACGGTATTGTTTTGAAATCACTTCACTTTTAACGAGTAAATGAAAACATCCTCCCAAGGCAGATTGTACTGCTGTTAATGAAAAATCGGTCAACATATTCTAAAGTGGAGGCCTAAATTGAGAACATCAGCCTTGGCTGACCAGGCTCTTTAGGAAAATAGCATCTAAAAGATGATAGATTTAAATCATATCTACGTTAGTTGAATAGTTTCATGGAAAAACGATCGAGCAACTTGCTGAATAAACACATATGCATTATTTGTGCACCGCGCGGATCGGTGATCGGTTGAATTAACTTATATCCCCCGAATGTAACATACTGCTAATACATACCTCAATGAGACTTTTTTTTACAAGATGTACCACCAGTTTAACTGTTGCCTTTTCAAACTGCAAAGGAATCAAACGTAAAGTTTGAAAATTATGGTTATTAAAGTTTGATAATTCGCGGAAATTCTTGGTCACCTGAGTAGTCTCAGCTGTTATGTTGAGTCGTTCAGCCTAGTCCCTATGCCTTTCACGGTCACTGAAACAAGAGAAAACTCCTAGGGACTAAACTGTTTTGTTATTAGTCACCGAAACCGTAATCTACCCTGCGAGTGCTTCACGTTTTACATTGTTGGTTGAAGATTAGGAAAAGTTATAAAAGTCTATAACATGACTTTACATCAAGATCAAGCCACCACACTCAATGCGTACTTGTTCATGGGACATAAAGAGCGAAAAAGACTGTTTTCCCCTTTATATTATCGGCATAGGAACCTACACGACTGAGTTCGTCATGAATGGGCGATACGTCCAGGGTAGCCCGTTTGATTGGGATGTTAAAGGATTTGTTACATCCAGGCAGTACATAGAGGATAACACATGGTTGCTTGGAGATATGAAATTTATCTTCAAGTGTTCAAATCGACAGTGAGATATTTTTTACAAAATGTCGTCCGAAGGTCGTACGAACGTTTCCGAACATTTTCCGAACTTTTCCGAAAATTTCCGAAGATCTCCGAAGATTGCCGAGAAAGATCCGAAGATGTTTCGATTTAATATTGATAAACTTTGGTTTATTGAGCATTGAAACATGGAAACTCTCTTAGCTGATTGGTCAAAAATGATATCACACATGTGTGGATATCATTTTTATCCACACATGTGTGATACCATTTTTCTCGATTTCCTACCACTCGCTATACCACTGCAGTTTATATAAAGGAAGATGTTCCGTTTAACTGTGTTAAGTGGTTATTTAAATATTTCACTCAGTTTGTTGCCATTTTCTTATGTGTAAATTTAGCCAAAATCCATGACACAGTTACAGTCAACTCTCTTTATAGCGGACACGCTCGGGGCGTCGTTTAGTGTCCGTTATAGCGAGAGTCCGTATTAGCGGGAGTCATTTCCAGTCAAACCTCTTTCGCCGGGGATCTGGATTTTGTCCGTAATAGCGAGTGTCCGCAATAGCTAGCTAGGCGAGAGTTGACTGTACCTTAAGCCAGTTACCATCTGGCAATGGATATAGGAAGAAATCAGTTTTTGGTCGGGAGGTGAGGTTGAAGGGGAGAGGTAAATGGTCTTACTAGCCACCTAAAAGATTTTTTTATCTGTTTCATGCATCAGTTATTTTTTGCTTCTTATTGTTCCTGTTCTTTTCTCCCGAAATAAATAAGGATGAGTGCAAGCCATCGTCTATACCTTGGGTTATTATTGCCTTCCGAACACTTCCAAAAACTTTCAGCATTCTCAAATAAAAGAAGCAATATAATAATTATTATTTTATTTAAAAAACAAAACATTTCCCGTATCTCGCCAGAGCAATAATTAGTATGGGTAATCAAATGGTGACGAGTGAAATTAGGAAATAATTTCACGCGCGTTTTGTCAAAATTCTATAATTTCCCGAGCCTTTAGGCGAGGGAAATTATTAGAAGTTTGACAAAATGCAAGTGAAATTATTTTCTAATTTCACGAGTATACCATTTGATTACATTTTAATATCATAGGTGACAAATTACGTTTGCAATCTTAGATGTTTTTGACTGGTACATTGCATCGCGAATTCTGAGCTTTGAAAAGTTTAAAGCATACATTTTGCTTAAAGTTCGCAAGGTTTTTTAGTCTTTGAATAAAACCTTTCAGAGATTCCTTTTTGCCGTTGACAAAAAGTTTCAAAGATGAATCAACTGTCAATTATTTCTCACATTATGACCTTAAAACATCTTTTATTCCGGACGCCATCTTGCCGCTAACTATGTTGCCATGGCAATTTTATAATTTCACACGTGAAATTATAAATTAACGTTGAAATTTCGCGCCAAAATTAAGGAGTAATTTGTCACCTATGATATTAAAGTATTAATAGAAAGAGAAATGCCGTGATGCTGTGTAAGCATAAATTTGTAGTTACTCAGTTGTAAGCCAGAGTTGAAGAATAAATTTCAGATTACTTTATTCGTACTTTTTCCTACAATGAACGACAAGTACTACGCAACATTCGTTTTCTATTATTGTATAATATAGCTGATTACTGACAACAGCTGTGTACTTAAACCAGGAGATTCATCGCAGCAGTAAACCCTGAGCACAATTTTGGACCGGGGTAATTAATGGCACGTTGTTATCAGGACGCTCAGTCCGTTGGGTTCGGCGTCTGACATTTGCAGGCTGCAGTCTGCAATCTGCAAATGTCAGACACTGGTCCATACCTTTGACAGAAAATGGTAGCCCTTTCACATACCTACGTAGGGATACTGCGTCTTATTTCGAAAATTTTCACTTGAATAACGTCTTGAAATAGTTAGGCGAATCAATGGTCCGTTCGAGATATTTTCAAAGGTCCCAAATAGCTAAAAGACAGTTTTCTCTTGGAGTTTCTCTATCATTTATTATACTCCAACACCTGAAATCCCTACCCTTTTAATTTTATATACCGTATAAAATTAATTATTTAATTAGCGCCCCGGGCGCTAATTAAATTTTTGGACCTTGAGAGTGGGCGCTTATTCGAGGGTGGGCGCTTATTAAAATTTCACCATTTTTACCAAGTAGTAAGTTAATGGTGCAAGAAAACAATGAGTAATAATAAAACGTGAAGATGTACGAAAGCAAAACTTTAACTGTTCATTGAAAGGTTTTGTAAGATACTAAGAAAACTCAGTCTTCGCGGAAGCCTCTTAGTAGTTTTAAATCAATTTCAATCGTAATTTCAATAATAACCAATACTCCTCTTTTGCACTACAGGGTTGTTTAATGAGGCCTCGAGAACAAAAGAAAACGTCAATCGTTGCTATGGTAACCTTTGTGACTAAGTGACGGTTAAAAAAATAAAATTTGGTCATATTTGATCATTATGGTGTATTTTGGCAAAAATCGAACATTGGCTTCTTAGAAAATTTTAATTTTCAAAACAACCACCCTTCGGCTTAAAAAACTACATGGAGCCTCCTTAATCGAATAAATACGGTACCTCTAGTCCGAAATAAACGTGCACCCCTTTTGGGCGGAGCTTACTCGTATTGTCCACTATAGGAAGGACCCCTCCCCCAGGCCACAAGGTAGCAACACGAACGAAACTGTAATCAACGGTGACTTCCGCCTTGGACAATAACTTCAATAACTGTCATATCTAGCTGTACTTTAATAATTTATTTATATTAATTCTCAACATTATGAGCAAATAGAGATTATTATATCAGCAGAACATGTATTACAGTGAAAACCCGCATTAAAAAAACATCTGTTTTGGGGGTTGAGGCTGATTTTGTTCTCATATATCGGGTGTTTTTTTCTGCAAAATCAGCCTTAAAGTGTTCTTAAGGTGTTCTTAAAATTGTGCTTACAATTTAAATACGGCATAGACTACCAACAGATGGAATCAATGTGCAAGCACAATAATTTAATTAATTAATGGATGGAAATAACCTTAACTGTATTAATGAACGGGATAATATTACATTGGGGGAGGGGAAGCAGTTCTGGTGTTGAACAAATCGAAACTCAGAAGAAACTGGCAACCAATTTTTTAAATGTAAAAACATTTTTCATTTTTCAGGCTGAATGTGTTCTTACATGGTACATTTTTGACCAAATTTCAGCCTAAGTGTTAACGTTTTTAAACTACTTTTTTCTTTTATGTGGGTTTTTACTGTATTTAAATAGGAAATATGATTAAATGGTACAAAAAAGACACTTTTTGCCACCAAAGGCTAATCTTCTTCGTCTACTCCGCAAAAATTGCGAGCTTCGTCTAGCACGTCAATAAGAGCACTTGTGTCACTGCTGCTGCTGTCTTTTTCGCTGTCTGTTCGACGACGAATTTTTACGATTACATATGCAACGGCTAATAAAACAACAGAACCAACAACTCCTCCAACGATCTCATCAACTTCCTTATCATCTGATGAGGCGGATTGTCTGTCTAATGAAAAAATAAGAAAAAAAGCATAGCTTAATTATTCGAACATTGTCATCGAGAACTCAACAATAATTAACTGAGAGTATTCTCGCGCGCTTATTGGACAGGAGAGAGCCAGGCCATAAGTTTGACGTAACCTGTAAACGGAATGCAAATTTTGAAAAAGTTGAGAAATTGTTACGCACGGCGCTAATGCACTGGCTTTCTCTGTAACTCGCTGGTAAATTTTCTTTGTTATTGTAAAAAAATTAAAAAAAAAGAAACAAATTTCCCTAGTCTACACTCTAAAGCAGTCTTCCCACGACAAACTAAGGCAAGACCTCCACCTCTAACCTGTGGAAGAGTTTGAAGGCATTGACTGATCCTCCAAAGCCTGGTATGTTCGATTGCCACTTGGAAGACCGTTATCAGTGCTGTCATCTGGACAGTAGTAGACGGGTTTGCATAAATCTAAAATACAAAAAATGCCTCTCATTATGCCTTATAGTGGAGCTCCAAGCGGCCCGAAGGGCCGTAGAGCAAAGCCCCATACCCATAGAAAATTAACAGAACCATGCTTTTGGTTTTTCATGGTCATCATGGCTAGCGGCATGGTTCGCTGGGGCGTGCGCCCCAACATGGCGGCCATACTCCAGAAATAGGTTTAAGGTTATGGTTAACGTCAGCTTACATCTTTGACATTGGACATCCATGTCATGGTCAAATGACAGCCGTCAAAACAAGGTATCCGCTGACCAGTATCACATGACCATATCGCGGGCTCACATATAAAACAAATCGAGGTCGAATGTTTTTTTGAAGTTTACCGCTGACCAAATGAGGGTTTCCATTGGATCGCGGGCTCAAGTGCTATATTTTTCCTGTTATCGGTCAGAAAATTCGGATTTTCGAAAAGGGCGAAGCTGAATAGCCGGGGAGCTCCGCTTTTAGACTTGGCTAAATCTATTCAATATATTTGTTATCAACAACTATTTGGATGTCTTACCGCACTCGTTATGAGCCCGCGTTTTCTACCGTAAATTCTGAAAATAGCGCCCATCCCCTCGTAAATAAGCCCGCAAATCTTAGCACTGTGGCATTCTCTTCTTAACTACATCCCATCACCAGTATCGGTGCTAAAGACTTGTGCACTGCACATGCACCTTGTTAGCTGGAAACCACTCAAAGAAGTCTTGATGTTTTGACAATTTAGGAATGCTGAATTGGCTGTGGGCGAAGACGTATACAGTTGCCCAATTGCTAACTCGCTGGAATCTGGATCGCGCACTGCGCAATTCAGATTCCAGCGATCGCCCGGGAGCCTTTTTGTTGTGTTTTGGGCAAGACACTTCAGTCTCACAGTGCCTCTCTCCACCCAGATGCATAACCTTGCATAAATGGGTACCGGCGAATAAAATTCTGTTGTAACCCTGCAAAGGACTAGCATCCGATCCAGATGAGGGGAGTTGACATACTCCTAGTCGTAGATAGTCCATAGCTTTGCCGTTCCCTCACGCGAATCAGTTACTTGAATTGTTCGGCTTAAGTGTTTGCTACAGTATGAAAAGTAAAATCTGGTAATAAAACCATGCATGCGAGTTCAAATATTTATACAATTGTTTAACTTAAATAATGCTAACATGAGAGTCTTGTTATATAGCAAGAGCGAATTGTGGGTTCTTATTTGAGACAACATCGAAATTTTTCCAGATCCGTTAGGTGAAACATTGGTTTTCGATATTTTTCATAGATATATCCTTTTATGAAGGCAGAATGTGCCAATTGTAACCAATTGTAACAATTAGTTGAAACTCTTCGCTCCATGCCAGCGGTAACATGTATGCAAACTTGCCCCTGGCTCTGTCTTTTTTCGGCCTCAAAGTTGTTCATCATGTATGTTGTAGACTTTATAACTGTGAATTGCATAGACCATAAAGCATTGTAAATTAATAAGGAAAAAAATCACAAATTTACCCACCTACTCTAATGCGTAGCAGGAAGACAACTAAAAGAAAGGTCACCTTCATGTCGCTAGGCTTCAATAAAAGGATCTTGTTTACGTTTTAGTACAGCACTACTACACTCAAAGGTCACTGAGTTTTCGGAAAACTCGAATCCAGAAAATCAAAACATTTGAATTAGATTTTATATTTTATTTTAAGAAAATTATGCTGAAAATGACGTTCATGCATGTCCTTTTTTTAACTTTTTTTTTTAAAACACACACACACACAAACGTACACAAAGAATTCTTCAAGCTTTGTTTTTCAGTTTCCAATGAAAAACTGAAACATGAAACGATCTGAGAATTTAACTTTCAGTTTTCAAAAAACAATTTGAGATTTAATTTTTCAAAAGTCACGAAACTTAATCGACAAAATTCAATTCAGTTTATTTTTTCAGAGAAAAATTTGCTACACCGTTCTATAGTTAATCTTGAATAAAAATGAACACACAAAACTAAAAATAGCTAAAAATATATCAACTTCAGCTAACGTCATTGTATTCTTTATAGACTTCCGTTGTAAGGTTAAAAAAGAACCGAAAAAAGCTCTCTGAATACCAATAAGAATTATTTTTTATTTATAATTTGTCGTTGACGTGAACAACAAAAATACCTTATTGAGAGACGGAAGTATTTAAAGCTATGAGCTTGCCTGGGACCGTGTATTCCAGATCGAATTCTAATGTAGAAGTATTGTTTTTTGTCGAAGGAAGACAACCGGAGAAACAGGAGGAAAAAACCCCTGGGGTAAGGACGAGAACCAACTACAAGTCAATCACATATGACGCCGGGTCCAGGATTCGAACGCGGCCGGGCCACATTGATAGGAGGCGAGTACTTTCACCACTGCGCCATTCCTACTCTCCAAACTACCCAAATTCCCAAACGTCAAAATTACTGAGCGTCAAAAAAAGCAACTTTATCTTTTACACATTATTATATTATGACAGTATCAATCACGGCACGATGGTATATGGCACCAATAAACAACAATATTGATCCCAGCAGTATGCAGGACGCGTGTCATATATCAACCTAGTAAATGGCCCAGCTCACAACGAGTCTCTCGTAGCTCAGTTGGTTAGAGCGCCCAACCGGTATCTGGGAGGCCATGGGTTCGATTCCCGTCGGGGACTCAGATTTTTTTCTTTCTCCCACGCTCGTATCATGTTGAATAATTTCTTCACTATTGCTGTCATACTTTGACACAATCTTTTAATCATTGTATTCTGTCATGATAAGACTGAACAGGATTTAAAAATTAAAAAGTTTGGTAATAAAAAACTCCTGGAGTGACAGATTCTACTGTTAAAAATGCGTTATAGGTACTCACAATAACTATTCTACTCATTAGCTTCATTGCGACCCATGGGATAAACGTTTTGAATAAAATAACGTATAATTGCATGACAACACTTATTTTGTCTGTAAAATTCTTAGGGAGCGATGTATATGTAAAAATTTCCTGGTTGGAGGGTTACCCATCTTCCCCAAGCCATCTTTTGCCGAGCGATTTAAAGGGACATGGTCAGCGTTCATGTTTTGAAAAAAGTCCACCTCAACCCGAAATCAAAAATAGAGAACCTTCAGAAATCTTCTCGGTGTATTTTTTTTCTCTAAATTTTCTTATTTAGTGAAACACTGAGAAGATTGCAGCAGATTTCTGAAGGTTCGTTTTAAAAAAAATTCCATCATGGACTATTTTCAAAACGTGAAAACTAGTGTCCAGGTCAGCGCGGTAAGAACGCTGACCATGTCCCTTTAATAAAAGAAAAGTTGTTTCTGCTAACCAAAACAAAGATTGTCCCTCCCGGTTGGTTGCACGTTCCATCTACAGGCGGCTTGTCTTTGGTAGGCGAGGGAATTTTTATTGTTCACCACTATTCACCATTATTGTTTTTTTCTCTTTTCAGGATATAAAACTCAATTGAAAGCCGACATACGAAACAAAATCAGACAAGAAACCCACTTTTAATGCAGTGAATTGCAGTCTCGCAATATTGTTGCATTGAAAGCTGTAAAGTGTTGTTACGCGTATTACCTCACGAGTTGCAAGTTGCGGCAACATGTTGCACGAAGTAGACATGAGTTACACTTTGTGCAACATGTTGCCGCAACTTGCAATACGGGTGGTAATACATGCAACAGCACTTTACATCTTGCAATGCAACGATGTTGCGGGATGCGAGACAAGCCGAAAGAAAAAAGTTTTCCCGTATTATTGGACCTTTGTGACGTTAGACGTCGAAGCCATGCTAGCTACCAGTACCTTTCATTTACCGATAATGTCAACGCATTCACTGGGATTTTGAATGAAGAAAAACTTTTTGTTCCATTTGGTTTTTAATTTTCGAAAACTTCGGTGAAAATTTCGAAAAGAATAAAAAAGGAGAAAACGTTAAACTTGTTTTTTCAGTTTCCAAAACACTTAAACAGAAACATAAACCGTGCGCGGGTTGGAATTCTACTTTCAACAGTTTCTAAAAAAAAAAAAATGAAATACGACTGAAGTTGTCAGATCGGTCTAATATCCAAAAACATGAAACTGAAATTTGCAGTTAAAAAAAAAGAAAAGAAATGTGATTGGTTGACAAAGATCGAAAGAAGAAACGTGTTAAAAGGCTACTTAAATAGAAATATGAATAGATCAAGTGTCATCGCGTATGTTCTTTTTATTGGGTTCAAGACTCTTGGGTGGAAACAAGACAGCAAGCCAACAATTGTGTACGTGCACAGATGTCAGTTGGAGCCAGTCGAAGGCGATGGAGGGAGGGGGGGGGGGGGAGGTAATCCATTATATATGAGCCCCAAGGGGAGCGATGGCGAATGATACAATTCAATACTTGCCCTGACGCCGGTTACCTTTTTTGATAATCCATGATCGAGACTTGTTGATAGATTTTAAAAAATCCGGCCCGAGGTTTAATGCAGAGAAAACTGTTGAAATGAAAATCGCGCGCATGGCTTTCCGACGCACTTGAAAGACAAAATAAGGACACTAGGTAAGGTTTCAAACTTTATTGAAGCTTTTAAAAAGGAAAAAGAAGATTTTGTCAACTTACTCACAAAACTATACAAACGCTCATAGTACGCTCAATTTTGAATCCACACAAACTGTTATAGTACGGCTTAATTTGATCACCTGTGTGCGCGTCAAAATTAATGCCTATATCCTCCCCTGTGAGAAACATGCCAACAGAATGAACCAGGTTTTAGCTCGTTTTATAAAGGGCTAAGAAATTTTGCAAACTTTCATATCATGTTGATAATGACTGAAATGTCTTAGACAATTTATTTAATAGTTAGTCACCGCAGCTTTAATGAAATGTGGCGCCACCATTGACTGACGGAATATATTTAACATTTATAGGACAATCTTCGAAAATAGCTCCCGCGTGCCTTTAATAAACAGATAATTATCCGAATTCGAATAAACGGAATAAACCAGGTAGGGATAGATCAAATAGCTATTATATCAGCTTGACTTTATACTTGAATCTAGCTAGCAGCCGAAATACATGTAGTAAATATGCTTTCCTTTTGAAAGACAAACAAACCTCTCATGCATGCATAGTGTGTGTGAAAACACTTTAAAATCATGATTTAGCAATTTAAATTGCTTTGACTAGCCATTCGAGACAACGTCAAACTTAATCACCCAGTTTAGCTTCCCATTGGTTTTCAATGGACTCACGGCCTCGGGCGATTCTTCGCCTTTCTCGATCGACTGATTCCTTTGAAGAATTGCGATGTATAGCAATACCTTTAAAGCTGTGCACCGTTCGCAAAACACGCAAATGGAATGATGAAGTTTCAAGGTACCAAATTTTGGGCTTGTTTCAAGATCTTTCAAGTGTTGCAACTTCAAATTATTGGAATTTATATTTGGTACCAAATATTTGCAGTTAAGTCACTTGTTCCAAACTTGCTTTGAAGCGTAACATTTATTCACAAATAGAAAAAATATATATTTAAATAGCCATTTTTCTGTTGGCTTAGAAAGGACTTAATGGGTGGGAAAACTTGAAGTGATTTGGACTATTCGCAGCCATTCTATGTCTTTCTATTTTTCAACTCAAAACGACGCAAAAGAAAAAGCTCCCAGTCTCTCGCAATTCTTTTCTCACGTTTAACGATCGAAGATCAATACGAGAAAATAGAGGGCGTTTTAAAATCAGTCTGGAAGTGATTCACTCACCCCCTTTCCCGGGAATCGTATCTCCTTTGGCTGTGTCGCTCAAAGAAATATTTCATAATTTTGTTAGAAATTGAAACGCATTTCCTAAACTAGATTTTGTTTAATTTATTTGAACCGAGACCCTCGGCCTAGCCTGCTTAGCTGGCGGTTTTATCGGGGATAACGCAGCGAGAGCAAGTTGCCGGCCAAGGTGCGACAACTAGCCGGTGGCGAAGCTCCTTGCGGCTTTGCCACTTTGTCGCGCGCGCGTTTAATTTACTCAAATTTTGAGATCAGATCAAATTAACGTTTCGGAGACCCACAATTCTCTAGATATCATCCAGTCGCCATGCGTCGTCACCCACCACTGTACGGCCTGTACGGTGACTTTAGTTAAGAAACTAAACAACTAAGAGCAACAATCGAGGCAAAAATCAACAAAACACAGTGATTTATTCCGTTCTAACATTTCCTAGGTATTTGACCGAATGAATTACTTAATGAGTTACTTTAAAAGTAAAACGCGATGGACAATGTGCTTGCTAATGTTTCAGTGCATACATCAACAGAGTATATATGAGATAACAAGGTTAAAGCTTTGTCACTCTCGGGAAAAGTGAACAGTTTTATCTTTGTAACAGTTTTCAGAGAACTTTACAATTTCACACAAAAGAAGTAAGGCACTACTTAACCGAGAACACAAAATACACCAAGGAATACATGGATTGTTAGTGATAAGATTTTAAACTGGTTTTAGTTGACTTGCTGTGACGAAAGCCTCAGTAATCTACATCATATCCTCGTCTTCAGGCAAGTCTTTTGAGAACATCTAATCAAGATTATTCAAGCACTCTGGCCTGGCCTGCACCATCGACATTGGAAAATCTTGGCACTCGGGTTTAACCAGAGCTTTGAAGGCATCGCTCAAGTCGCGGGCGGTCCACTTGGTATTTGCTTTCAACTGGGGACGAGCTATCTTCTTCATGCCTCTTTTACCATAATGATAATAATACCCATATGAATCGCTGAAATAAAGAAGCAACACCTGACATCAACATACATGTTCTCATTACCACTCTCTTTACATACCTTACAGATATGTCTGGGAGAATTTGATGATATGTCAGTACGATTTTTTAAAGGAACGATATCACGCACTGCGAATGTACGTGACCAGGCGATTCTGTTTGAAAGCGTTAGACAAACTATCTCAAGTATCTCAAATTCGTCGGAAAATTCGTGCAAGCTTTTCAATCCTTGTATATCGCGTACATCCTTGAATAGAGTGAGGAATTTCAATCAAGAAGCTGTGTCTAGTGTTCGCAGAGCCTGTTTGGTGCATCATTTTGTCGCAGTGCGATTTTTTTCGCGTTATTTTTGCTTCAAGTTGGCGATGTCTTCCCGTGATGGCCTTCGAAGTGGAAGCGGTCGAAAGAGAATCTACGAAAGCAGTACCACCAGGCTGAAAGTGTGGCAAAAAGGACAACAAAGAATATGGCTGGACCATATTATTTATTCCTCCTGGGTTTTAGCTAAGATGAAGTGCGGCCACTCAACCGACATCTTCTGTCGTTGGAACAGCGACGAAGGTAAGCTAATGCATGGATGAAATGAGCTTCTCATTTTTTAACAGTTTTTTTTCTACGCTTTTGATATCGAAGTGCATGTATATATAATCGTTTATTGATGGATTCTAGGTCTTCCTTTTGTCAAGGGGAAACGATTCCACTTCTAATATTCGCGACGAAAGCCCACGACGAAAGCGGCCGCGACCCGAGGATGTAATTGATGGTAAGATTTATATTTTTTTGTTTTGCTGCTAATACAGTATCGTGATTCAGGTCAAGGTAGCGAGTTAGGTATGAATTCATGAGTTGATCACTCGATTTCTTATTTGTTTGTTTTCAAGCACCTCTTACTTCAACTCCGTGATTTGGATCAAAGTGAAAGTGATAGTGAAGATGAACAGGCACTATGGTAAGTGGGAATAAATATTCATGTGTGCGTAAAAAGTAGGGGAAGCATGAGTTCACATAATTATGGTATGCACTCACTTAATGGTCAGCAATAGAAGTGCGGCGATCAGAAGCACGAAGTGAAGTTTCATCCTGAATGGAGTCTCGGGGAACGGCAACAAGCTTCCACAAACCTAAAGAGCAAATCAAGAAAGAATCAATGCAGTATAGACACAATTAAGTGTAGTAAGTTAACACCGAGTTATTTTCACTGCCCGAAAAACGTAACAACTTCCAAGACTTAGCTTCTGCCAACTGACGGTTCTAGGACGCGCTTTTACTGAGAAGTGAACACCAACAAACCTTAATCAGTACTGAATAAAATTTCTTCCCATAAACAGTTCATTTATGAAGTAAAAGTTTGTATATGTCTCAGCTAGTAAAGGAATACATCAAGCGTAAACTTCATTACCTTCGCTAAAAAATGAGGGGCATGAATCATACACTTTGAAATTTTGTGTCTGTTTAACTTTCTTGATTAAAGAGAATTTGAAATTCTCTCAGATAGCCTCTGAAGTTGCCTTTATTGACTTATCAAAGTGTGGTGTGTAGAACGTATCTCTATACGATATACGATCAGTTGGTATAATTTGTTTACCACGGCCCAATAGCGAGTAAGAATTCTTACGGAGTTTCTTAACCGGACAAGGTATGGGCCGAATCATGAGTACAAAATAAAACCGTTTCCAAGAAGATGAACTCTTAGATTAGAAGGTTTTGAAGTTTTACCCTGAAATAGTTTGAAAATTTAGTACTGGTGTCTGCTTACCTTAATCAGAACGTAACGTCTTCTACTGCACTCAAACCCTTAATGGGAGCCAGCGCCCTGGTTTGCTGATAATAAACAACGTTGCGGCATTCTCTCTTTTGATAATATTTTGACGTCAATGGCTTCGTTAATAACACCACGCTGATTCGAGGATACAATCAATGGAATATCATGATTTTACACAGTCTACTAAATCTATTGTGCTCTAAGGAAGTGGCTTTTTAATGAGTTATTAATTCAGGGCATCAGTGGGGAGTGATTATGGTATTTGAACAGTGTTCATCCAGATTTTAAATGTAGCGACAAAATCAAACATTGCGACTTTAACGAGGAGTGAAAAGGTCTCCGTTGTTTGCGCAATAAAAGCCCGCGATAGGCAAAAGCTGCTAGATGATACTTAATTGACTTTCAACTTGGGACGAAGTACTAAGGTTAAGCAATAGGAGGCCAAATAATTGTGATATTTTGATCAAGAATGTTACGCTTCAACGTACCTGAACAGAGACCAGAGCAAGTATAACCAAACAGCTGTTTCTCAACACTTGCCTTTTATAATCATTTGATGATAAATGAGTGCTCCCGGTAATTTGGACGAGTAAAATGTTTAAGATGTCTAAAATTAAACCTTAATAAGGTATCTTGCACACTAGTTTTCAGTTTGCGTGTCTTCCAACAGGTGGGCACTATAGTAAAAATTAATCGAGTTGAGTCAA
Organism: Oculina patagonica; assembly: GCF_052425735.1. Taxonomy (NCBI): domain Eukaryota; kingdom Metazoa; phylum Cnidaria; class Anthozoa; order Scleractinia; family Oculinidae; genus Oculina; species Oculina patagonica. Next base: position 6,484,202 of record NC_135768.1, read on the forward strand.
CTCGGTCATGCTTGGCACTTCTACAATAGGAGCAGTCAATCGAGAAACGAATCTAGAAGACTCTAAATGAAGTTTTTAAATTCAAGATGACGGTAACAGACAAATTATCTTGGTAATATTTTGATGTTACGCGTCAGCGTACCCGACCAGAGATTAGAACAGGTTACATGAAAGCTGCTCCTCAACACTTGACGAGAAAAATTATTAAGGTCTCTAAAATTTAAAACCTACCTAAGTATCTGGAACACTGTTTTTCGGTTTGCATGTCTCCCAACACGTTCTAATAAAAGGGCTTTATAATAAAATTAATTGAGTCTAGTCAACTCGGTCATGCTTGGCACTTCTACAATAGGAGCAGTCAATCGAGAAACGAATCTAGAAGACTCTAAATGAAGTTTTTAAATTCAAGATGACGGTAACAGACAAATTATCTTGGTAATATTTTGATGTTACGCGTCAGCGTACCCGACCAGAGGTCGGTCTCTAAAATTAAGGTCTCTAAAATTTAAAACCTACCTAAGTATCTGGAACACTGTTTTTCGGTTTGCATGTCTCCCAACACGTTCTAATAAAAGGGCTTTATAATAAAATTAATTGAGTCGAGCCATCTCGGTCATGCTTGGCAGTTCCTCAATAGGAGCAGTGAACCGACAAACGAATCTAGAAGACTCTAAATGAAAGTTATAAATTCAAGATGACGGTAACAGACAAATTATCTTGGTAATGTTTTGATATTATCTATCACTGATGTTACACTTCAGCGCAGCCCACCAGAGATTAGAACAGGTCACTTGACACTGTGCTCCTCAAAACTTGAATTTTATAAAAATTTGATGACAATTGAACGCACCTGGTAATTTGGACGAGGAAAATTATTATGATGCCTAAAATTAAAACCCAAGTAACCAATATAAACACTATGTTTCAGTTGCATGTCTTCTACCAGCTTTATAACAATAGCACACAACAGTGTTAATTAATTCAGATAGGCGAAAGTCATGGTTGGTAGTTCCTCAATAGGATCAGTCAGTCGAGAAAATAATCATCCTAGAAGATTGTTCTATGATGTTAAATTAATAAATACTTTCAAGATGATGTTAACAGATAAGCCGTAAATTAAGCCCCGTTGGTCGGTAAGTTTGCTTCAGTGGTTTGCTAAACTTGAGTGCGCATTTAACAAATAATGAACGTTATAGTTCTATCCCAAATAGCCGCACGGAGCTAGTGTAGGGAAATGTTTAAAACAGAGAAATGTTAGGACCGAATTGGATTATTACCTCTTTAAAAGCCCGAGAACAGAAACAGGCGCCCTGATCTACTAAACGCATACAACGATTCGGTGCTATGATTTTCAATTACGCTGTGGGGTCGAAAGCTCTCATGATTTTAATAACAACTGAATCTATTGTGCTCTTAAAATACAACTCTCCTTAATGACTTTTGCCTAATAACCCAACTAAGAATAAGGGAGTATAGTACTCGCTTGTTTATATTCAAATAATTCATTTAAGGACCGCAGTGCGGTGACTATAGTTGAAAGCTAAAAAGCCGGGGGCACTAATCATGCAGGACTAAAGCCAACTAACCACAATGCCTTTTTTCAGTCCAATATTTTCTTAGTAGTAGAACGGGATTTATTTATGCCATTAGATTTCTAATCTTTTAAAATCATTTCAGGGAATATTTTGTATCAATTAATATTGCTCTAGTTTGAATCCCGGAGTTCGAATCCCTTTCCTTTCTTTCCTCTTGTGGCTTCAGTTGTTTATTTCTCACCGGAAAATTAAACAACCTGCTGAGCTGGTTTGCGGTATTCTAACTTTGATAATACCGTGCGTCGATAGCTTCCTTTCGCTGATCCAAAACAGTACTCAGTCAGTGTAATCATGATTTGAAAGAAGATAGATCTACCATGCATGTCTTTTGTGACTTTTCAATGACTTTTCGGTATGCAAAAGAGTATTACTCATTTGCTTAGTTCCTGGAACGCACATATAATTTTAAGTTACCTTGAAAAGTTAAGGTAATACAACACATAACAATGTAATATGTGTTTTATACAGGTGGGTTGAAAATGGCCTGTTCCAGGCTGTCGGTTTGTGGGGAGAGCGAGAGCGTTTATTTGAGAGACTGAGTTGTCCTTAACAACCGAGCCCCCCCCCGCCCCCCCCCCCCCCCCGTGGTTAATGCATGCTCTGTATGTCAAGTCTTGACCAAAATACCGAGTGTGTTCACATGGATAAAAGTTGGCCTTCCCCACGGGGTCACTCTACCTTCAAAGCGAGTGACACTCCTATTGATGATAAGGTGTGAAAAGTTTATCTTCTTTTCCTGATTACATAGATTTCTTCCACACTAAATTATTAAGTTATTAATTTAAGGACACTTTGAAACGATTCATTTATGGTAGCACGGGTTAAAATCACAACTTCCAAAATGAAGAGCTACACTCTTGAGCATTGTATTTCACATAGCATTCTGCATGCCATCGCGTACATCTTCGTAACGAATTTTGATTCCTTCCAGTAAATTGTCATTATCTAACCACTGCCAGCCGTAAGTCGACGAGAAAGGCAGTTTGAATTTTGATTCTGTAAAGAAAGTGAATTTATAATCCACGCCTTTTCTCTGCCAAGTGGCCCATATTTTGTCCAAGAAACCGTGATGGAAAATAGTTTCAGGAGCATTAGAAGAAGCGTTGTTGCTAAGCATGGTCCCGCTGATGGCGCCATGAAGCGAAGCGTGAGCATTATACCTAATGAATTCTTCAAACGTTAAAAATTCAGACACATTACAAGACAGGTAATCACTAACTACTTTTCTGTTTGGCAAGGTCATGGTGAAGTTGAATCTTCGTTTTAGACAACCATCTTCTGCCATTTCTGTCAGATTCCACACGTCCCTTCCAAAAGGGCCGTCTTCCACGCAGTCTTCAGGGGGGACACCATTGCCTCCCAAGCCATGGTCCCCTGAGTTCCAGACGTCACTTGGATCAGTTTCCCTCCACCAGTTTGCAGCCATTCGACTCCAATCCCAAAATGGAAGGGTGATGCGACAGTCAATCTTTCTGAGAAGGTTTTCAAACTTAATTAAGTACCAGCGATGCCAAGGTAGGAAGATGATGGGTGAATGATGAAGCAATTCATGCGGCATAAACATGTGAACCCCAACAAGCTTTTTGTAGTCATCCACGAACAAAGGGTCCACTGAAGCTCGCTTGTAAGCTTTGATGTAGCGACGGCGATCTGCTAAAGTCATCTGGGTAAATTCTCGTCTCACTCTATAGCACTTGACGAGCTTTCCATGCTGACACTCGCACTCGTCGTTGCATTTGTTATACGCAATGCTGCCATGTTCACACTGAGTGGTTTCTTCGTCGCCAGGAGACGGCGGTATTGGTGAATGTTTTGTAGGAGACGCTTTGGAAGATAATTGGATCGTGTTTGCTGTCGAAAGTGCGAGTAGTAGAAATGCAAAATTCTTCATCATGGTTAACGTGATTAATGTATGGTCGCGATGAACTTTGATAGCTGTATAAAAGAGAGTGAGAATAAATGTATTGATACACATCATTTTCGACCATCTGTTGTGTTTCCAGTTGGTATTTCTTTCCCTGCAACAATATGGTTCTAAGTAACAAACAAGTTTCCTTACTAGACGACTATGCCTTAATTCTCAAGACCTCCAAACTTGATTCTACGAGTTTTAATTACTTGGTTTACGATGATAATCTTTTCAAGAGACGTCAAAATCGACCAACCGTTGACAAATTTTCACTGAAACTTCAAATTACATTCACTTAGATCATCAGTCGATCAGCTTTCATACCATTTTTGCCCTTAAATTTCTCGCAAACCTTAAAAAATATATTGCCATGGTTGGAGCATAACTATCATCAATTCGGAAAACTTGCGCCAGTTGGCATTTAAACTTTACTTTTCGTTTTCATGCACGTCGCTGAATATTTGTATCAGTTGTATGCATCATCGATTTCTTCACTAAACTGAATTGTTTTAACTGGTGCGCAATTTTCTTTCTTTCATTGCGTCGGATTTCGATGCCTTAAACTAAGTTACATTTCAGTTCAGAAACGCTCTTTCTGCGCTCTTGGCTGTTTAAAACGCGTCAACTAACTTGCACTCTATCACTGACTAAGTTGAGAGAAAGCTTAATTACTATTAATATGCATTTACTGTTGTATACGTTATGAATGTGACCACTCTGTTTATGTCTTCTGTTCGATCTCCTCCCCGTCGCATTTTTCCTATAACGAGTTACGGGAATGTGTTTTTTGTCATGAAACAACAGTTTGGTCCTACCAAAAAAAACATTCTCTCTTGACTCTACACAACAAGCTTGTTGTCTCTTGCTTAACGCGAAGATCTCGATGTTCGTATTTATAACTACAGTAGAATCCCAACTCTTTGAACCCTCGGTTTCTCGAAACTCCTGATCTCTTGAACCAGTTTTCGTTTCCTTTGAACAGCACTTCTCTGTAACCTTATTCGAACCTCCCAATTTCTCGAAACAATTTCATTTCCACTGGAGGTTTGAGAAATCTGCATTCTACTATAATATCTCCCTTTACTTGCGCTAGCAAAAATCTACAGAAATTTATTGTACTGAGAGCTTGTTTCTCTTATATTACCTGCACGCAAGAAATACAGTAGTATCGACTGAAACTTGAGTCCTAAATTCTCCCAGTTGATTCCGCGTCAAAACAGTTATACACTTCGAACAAGAGAATATTCTCTTGCTTCGAAATCATCTGTTCATTCGCAAAGTTTCAAAAGCAATGAAGCATTAACGGGCGATATGCAAATTATATTACACAATTCCTGGATATATAATACACCTAATTTAAGAATCTCTGACCCTGTGAAAAGCATAAACTCCCGGGGGGGGGGGGGTCCTCAAAAAAGTTTTGTACGGGGAGGCTCCGCCCGGAGCTCCCACCCCTTACACTTTTATATACCATTTTGACACAAATTGTACCCCTTTCGTATACCTTTTACTGTAAAAAGGTACCCCTTTAATATACCTTAAAGATATGGCATAGACTTAGAACACGACTTTTTCTTGTCGTTTTCATCTAGCGTTTAATGAATTAAAATAATACAGCCATAAATTGCATCAGTTCGATATATTTTAGTTAAAGGCCCTAGGAAAAACCTAAATGAGAGATTTCCATACCCTTTCGTATACCTAAACTTGTGAAATCCCTACCCTTTTATATACCTGAAGCCTGAAAAAGGTACCTCTTTCGGGCGGAGCCTCCCCGTATAGGCCATAATAAGGAGTACCCATCCTCCCCCCCCCCCCCCGGGCATACACTATGGCGTTGTTTTGAGAGCGAACGTTTTTTCTTTGTGTTTTCCGCCAGGGATTTCTAGCACCTCGCATTAGAAGCGTTTTGTGTCCTTCAGCAACTTGGGGCTGTACTTTGAATATTTTTGCATGCCGATAACTGGCGTTTGTCAATGGTGAATGAGTGTTTTTGTTTTTCTTTCTTTACATGGCCAGGTAAATTTGAGCGTTGAAGCGTTTGATGGAAAGCTTAAGAAATTGAGAGGGAAAAGTAAGACCGATTCCGTGGGTCTAGCTTTACAGGCCGCAATTTTGCGCTTTTCGGGCTGTTTTGTTTTCTCACTCTCTTTCTGTTTGCCGTTTTTCTTTTGGTTCCAGTTTAGTTTGTATGTGGCTTGAAACAGGAGTAAAACTCTCCTCCCGGTTTATCTAGGTCAGCCTGTCATTCCTCTTTCTCTGGTGGCCATAGTATCCGTGGTTTCTTCTTTCTTTATTTATTTTTTCCGGTGTATTACATTTCCTCGCGTTTATGTTTTCTTTTGTAGAGGAAGCTTACTTCTAGTTTCCCCATGTACTTTGAATAATAGCTTTTTGAATGATAGCTTTTTTTAAATCTTTTAATTTTAGATTGTTAATTATTTACTTAATAGATATTTTAAATTGTTAATTATTTACGTAATATATATTTTAATTTTTTAAATTTTAGATTGTAATTTTAGTTAGGGGACCTAAATAGGGATAACCTCATGGTCCTCCTTTTCAGACACCATTTGTGTTTCAATAAAGTATTATTATTTTTACTTTTGATCCGAAGCCATGCGTACAAGTTTTGCGTACAAGGGTCTTCTACTGGGTAACTATGGAAATGTGGCCGCTTAATGGAGGAATGACAGCTCCCCATTTTGAACCTTAGGATTTTTAGCTCAGGATATTGGTGCTATTAACGATAAGACCGAATGGGATTCTGGGTAGACTGTATTGGTCAGCTTAGTAATGACAATCAATAGTTTTTTCTTTCTTTGAGAGTCTTAAGAGCATATTTTATGCAGCCTGTTTTATTATCATGTTAATCCTGTCACAGACAAATAGTACTTTTTCCAATTTTCCAGTAAACATTTGGGTCGCATCGTTCATGGTTTATGCAGAGATTCCAACCCTTTTTAAAGGAAAATAGGGAGTATTTTTAGCGCCGAAGGTGCGAGCCTCTAGGGGGGTCTGGAGGTATGTTCCACAGGGAAATTTTGCAATTTTAGGTTCTGTCAAGTGCCGTTTTCGGCATTTTGACATCATTTCTGAGTTGTTCTATAAGGTCTCATTATTTTCACAGACATTTTTGGTGCTTTTCTTTACTTTTGTTACACTCAGATTACAAAAAAAGTACTAAAGATTAGCAATTTTTTCCTTTTTTCCAGAGTTTCATGACAAATCGTTAGAATCCGATAAAAATCGGGAGAGCAGGAGGCAAGAGGCAAGTCGAGAGACTGCCGATGAAATCGAAGGGGTGGAATCTCTGTTTATGACTTTCATGGGTCAATGATTCTTCAATCAGGTAAGTAAACGATATAATAATCCGAAGAAAGAGGACCTTAACTATATCATTATTAGTGTTTTCTTATAATTTGAAGTTATCAACTACCGCAGAAAAGGACAGTTTTTCCGAGTTCCATTTTTTTTAAATTCCGATAAACCCCGCAGGAGCTTTTACTTTCAGACACTTCAAAAATGTTTTTTTCTTCTTTCGAAAGTAATTGAACATTCATGTTATTTTTATCGTTCCGGTCAAATCTTCAATTATCTTAAGTCGTTTTAGTGTCACGTGACTTTAAAGAACACTGCCAATTTCGTCCAAGATTATGGTATTTATTCTTTACTCAGCGACGAAATGGAAAATTTGATATCTTAAGAACAAACGTCGTTCATGAGAAGGGAAACTGTATTTGTCTCAATACACACCTGCGATGGGAAAAGGCTGCTGGCTAATAATGATAATGATGATGATGATGATGATGATGATGATAATAATAATAACAAAACCTTCATTTAACCACGATCTGTATTAAAGCAAATACATGCTTGAGGGGCCGTGTGTACGTGTGACTAACTACTTACCTAAGAAAAATTAATATTACACTGTAATAAAATAAAATAAAGGATAAATATTTTAATAAGATTAAGATTTAAAATTGAAAATCACACATGCGTGAGGTCCATTCTCGCTTTTTTGCAAAACTGCTTCTCAGTGGTTGGTAGCGTTATTAAAGTAGCTTGACACAAAATTTAATAATACTGCACCTCTGTGCTGAATTGAGTTCTTTAAAAAGGACGTTGAAAATCGTGGGACAACCGCTTCGTTGTGTCCTCTTAGGCTGTAGGGTTCGTGTCTCTACGTTAGCAAATGTGAGATCGTTTTAGGAATCTTTTCGGCCCGATAGAGTATGGTTTTTTAGGCTTTTTTGTCTTTGCATGGACCAATGTATTTACACCTCTAGAAATGTAAATTTATACAAACTTAGCCAAAAGCCGTATTGCTGACTAATGTTGATTTTGGCATTGATACTAAGCTTAATTAATTCACGATTACAACAAAGCCAGTGAGGTACTTGTTTATGTCTTATACGGGGTATCATAAATTGACATTCTGTTTTAAACAGGGTAGGAAAATCAGAGGTTCGTGCCTTAAACTGGGTCAGGGTTTACTTTTTTAAATTAATAAATTAATTTTTTATTGCCACACAAAGACACACAAAAAACTTATAATACATGCACAATAACTTACAGGTTCAGGGTTTAGGAGGCCGGGCCGTACCTCCCTATTCGAGATTATGTCGAGTACCCTCCGCCGGGTATAAAATCGAGTAAAGTGTCGTTACCTTGTTCTGACCTTGATAATAAAACGCGATGGACATTGTGCATACTAATGTTGACACCTCTCCACATGTCACTCTGGGTAAACCGGACTGTTTTATGCTTGTATTAAACATTTTCAAAGAGACGCTCCATGATAATGCGGCACTTGTGGTTGAATATGCACGCACTTTGCAGGTCATACCTTTGCATTCGCAGAATTTGTGTAGCGCGGAGGGGAGTAAAACGAAAAACGAAATACAGGTAGCCTTTGTCAGTCCATGGGCAGTACCTCTCCGAGAGCATCATGTTCAAGTCCAATTCTCTCCATGACAATGTGAAATTGCAGTTGGGTGTATCGATGGAGGGCCCATGAAGTTTTTTGCCTTTAATTTATAATCCCGGTTCGCAAGACATTTTTACATTTTAAGTCCGCGAGGAACGTTAGCCTTTAGTTGGTTACTTTTTCTTGGCCGATAAGCGCAAAATAGAATGCTTTCATTTTCATTGACAAGAAAACTGGTCTCCTTTGTATTTCTACTAAATCCACTAATAGTATCCTATTCCGCACTGCAACAATCATCGCATATCGCATTTAAGATTGGGGATAAAATTCGGCGACCCGACAAGAGTCGCAGTGCAAACTAAGTACATCATGGGAGGGTGGGTGAGTAGGTGAAATTGTACCATCCATAATACCCTTTGAACGATATGAACACCCACAACTGAATCCCAACAATATTCAAAAAAACTACCAGCTGGCTACTAATCGCACTTGGTATGTTCCCTCCGCCACTGCACTTGAACAATGTCAATTTATTCATGATTTGTAGTACTTATAGACGATGTCGATAATTTATGCAGTGCGAATAGTATATCATTACCGTATGGAGTGGCCTTATGCGAAACAACTCTACTGCTTCGACGCGCTTTTGCAAATTTGCGAGCGACCAATGTTTTTGTAACTGTAAAACGTTGTTGACACGCAATCAACATGTAAAATGTAGGGCTCAAGTTTCAGTGATTCCATTGTATTTCTCGCGTGCTGGTAAGTGTAACATGCTATTAGGACACTGAAGTTATTTAACAGTACAAGTAAATAATGAAATTTAAAAATCGAAACATTGACATCTCCGCCTATAGTTAAAGACAGCATGCCGGTTGTGTAAAATCACTGAGCGACGTTTTATTTTTGGTAGACTTCATAATTATTAAAGAAATTCACGATGAAGAGAAGATCTAACACAGAGCAGAAACACATTTTGTTGTTGTACGTGTTATTAAAATAACACATACAATAACAAATGCATATAATCAGTTATTTCGCTTTCTCTTACTTAGTCAGTGTTGGAGCTAAAGTTAGTTGACGAATAATTATTTCCCTCTCGCTAACTGTGGTATACGTGATATAAAGAAACAGCATATTAGTCTCAGAGACAAGTTAGCATTGGAAAATATGGGAATCCGACCTAGAAACCTAGCGTAAAATATGTAACAGCTAGCAAGAGCAATTCAGAATATAATTTAGTGACCTGAATCAGTGATGCATATACTAACTGATAAATGTTCAGCGCCCTGCGCGGAGACGAAAAGTTAATGTTGTGCAAGTTTTCCGTGGTAAGATATTATCGGGATTTGCGAGAAATTCAAGAGCACTGATCAATTAAGACTAAAGGAATGGTATGAAATTTGAGGTGTTTGTGAAAATTTGTCTATGGTCAACTGATTTTGACATTTTTTGAAAAGATTACCATCGTGATCATCCAGATTATTATAACACGCAAAATCAAGTTGGAAGGTGTTGGAATTACAACATGGTAGTCAAAGGAAAAGCATTTGTTACATAGACCCACATTCTTTTAAGGGAGGAAACACTAGCTGAAACACTAACTGATGACCACTTGATGACGAAAATGTCCGAATCAATACATTTATTTTCACTCTCTTAACAGCAAGCAAAGTTCAAGATGGCCGTTCGTCAGAAAACGTTAACCTTAGTGAAGATTTTTGGATTTCTATTACTTGCACATTCGACAGCAAACGCGACCAATTTATCTACCCAAGCGTCCCCTACGAATCTCTCTTTAATACAACCGTTGTCTCTCGATGACGGAGAAACCACTCAGTGTGAACATGGCAGCATTGTGTATAACGAATGTAACGACGAGTGCGAGTGTCAGCATGGAAAGCTAGTAAAGTGCTATCGAGTGAGACGAGAATTCACCCAGATGAGTATGGCAGATCGCCGTCGTTACATCGAAGCTTACAAACGAGCTTCCATAGATCCTTTGTTCGTGGATGGATACAGCAATCTTGTGGGGTGTCACATAATGATGCCGCAAGAATTGCTTCATCTGACACCCATCCTCTTCCTGCCTTGGCATCGGTGGTACTTGCTTCAATGGGAAAACCTCCTGAGGAAGATCGATTGCCGCATCACCTTACCGTTTTGGGACTGGAGCCACATGGCTACGAACTGGTGGAGGGAAACTGATCCAACTGACGTCTGGAATTCAGGGGACCATGGTTTGGGAGGCAATGGTGTCCCCCCTGAAAACTGCGTAGAACATGGGCCATTTAGAAAGGACGTGTGGAGTCTGACCGCAATGGCAGGAGGGCATTGTCTAAGACGAAGATTCAACTACAGCATGATCTTGCCAAACAGAAAAGAAGTTTTAGATGCTCTCTCTAGTCCTGCGTCTAAATATTCAACTTTTGAACAGTTCCTTAGATTCAAACACGTCGCGCTGCACGCTGCAGTCAGAGGAGCAATGATTTTTAGTAATGGTTCCTCTAATGCTCCTGAGTTTATTTTCCTTCACAGTTTTGTGGACAAAATATGGACCACCTGGCAGAACAAGGGCGATGATTATAAATTCGCTTCCTTTTCAGAATCAAAAATCAAATTGCCTTTCTCCTCTACTTACGGGTGGCAGTGGTTAGATAATGATAATTTACCGGGAGGAATCAAAATTCGTTACGAAGATGTACGTGATGGCATGGAAAATGCTATGTGAAACATTTCACCCTTGCTTTTACGAGTCCCTATTTTTGACAACCAGGCAGAAGTCGATAGAAGGGTGGCGGCCGATCTCCACCATATTTGTGATCTATGCAGGCCTTACTCAACTAGTAACTATGGTAACATTGTATTTGATTGATGACTTAGCTGCTTTCGAGAACAGACCATCCCAAACCCCCCCCCCCCCCCACAAAAGTGGCGTGGCAAAAGTTGTGATCTTAGGTAAACTTATTAATATAATGAGCAGCGTATATCTCTGAAATTTATTCAAGCAACATATTTAAATTCCCATCAACATAACACTTGTCCTTTGGTAGTTTAAATTCAAACTGGAAAAAATCTTTACTATATGCTGTACAAAACCACAAATAAAACAAATATTGGGCACTGAAGAAGTTTATTCTGTTGTCGTAGTCGGTACGGCTGTACCGACTAAAAGCTTGCGATTCAAACGAAAAAATACCGTAATACAAACAAAAACAATACAAATAAGCGATCAAAACGAAGACTTACTTCAGTTCAGGCCTCATTGTTTGCACAACGAGTGGAAAAGGTGAAAAGCGAATCCTTGACAAATCAACGACATCTTTGAAATCACTTCAAACATGGTCCATGTAAATCACGTGACCCACTCAAGGAGGGCAGGGGAGGGGTACGAAGGGGCACGGCACAACAAACTGTACTGATCTGTACATCTTTCAAGTTCTTCATGCAAACTTTAGGCCATGTTGCACGATGTATTATTTCTGCAACTTGCAACGCAGCAATAATGACTGTAAAGCATTGCAAGATGTAGAGGGAATAAAAGGTTGCTGTTCAGATGTAAAAAAAGGCGACCGAAACTATTTTGCCGTTGAGCCAGTAGAAGCCTTGTATTAACATTGATCAACATTTTATTTCCTCAAACATCTCAATAAAAAAAGCAACCATTTCAATATTTGTCAGAAGAATTAAGATATTAGTCACAAAGAGACCTTGGAAAATCGTATATCGGTATATCATCAAATTCTCCTAGACACATTGAAAGTATATGTAAAGAGAGTGGTAATGAGAATCTGTATGTTGATGTCAAATGTTGCTTCTCATGATCAGTTTCAGCGATTCATATTCCTATGCACTAAATGCTAAAATCCACAGGTTGAGTAAAGCCTTCAAGGCTCTGGTAGAACCAGAATGCCAACATTTCGCAAAGTTGCATGATGGTGCAGAGCAGACCAGAGCGCTTGCATTGAAAGACATTGATGAGTTGCTCTCAAAAAGACTGACTGCATGAAGACGAGAATATGATGTTTCTCGACTGAAGCATACGTCAAATTGACGACCCGATACGGGTCGGGTGTATTGGACATGTATGCACTTAACTACGGTATATATTCTTTGAAAATGTTACAAGCATAAAACAGACCAATTTATCCAGAGTGTCAAAGTTGTAGCCTTGTTATCTAATTTATACTCCATTGATGTGGAAAGGTGTCATCATAAGTATGCACAATATCCACCGCGTTTTATTATCAAAGTCAAAACAACTTTACTATAGGTTACCAGCCCATAACTTCAGAACGATAGTCAACGAGGTTGCTGGTAGTCTAATTGTTTCATCAAAAATCTAAAGGATTTCAGTCCAATCTACTTTTAAGCCTTCATTCAGGTATAGTTAGCTTTTCAACCTAGCTTACCGCAAGTTATTGACTTAAAGTGGTTTTGTGCGTTCCATGAACTAAGCAATTGAGTACCCTCTTGAGGTACACTATACAGAAAAACCATTAACAAGTCACAATAGACAGATTAGATTTAATTGTTAGTTGCCATTCATGATATTGACCGGAGTGCTCTAAATTAGCGAAAAGAAGCGGTCCACATCACGCGATTTTTACCAAAAGTCAAAATACCGTTACGTTGTTTATGATTATCTGCAAACAAGCGCGCTATTTTTCAATAGAATAAAATAAAATGAAAATCATTGTAAAGAATAAATGCCATATTCTTCGTGAAATGTCCATAAAAAAATCCATTCCCTGAGAGCACAATAGACTTATTTGAGTGTGCAAAATCATGATGTTGCGTTGACTGTGTGCTTCGATTAAACGAGATGATAATGAAGCCATTGACGTCACAGTATTATCAAAAGTCAGAATGCCGAAACGTTGTTTATTTTCCGCAAACTAGGGCGCTGTCTTTCTATTAAGGGTTTACGTGCAGAAGAAGACACATTTTTCCCATCAAGGTATGCAGTTGCTCAGTAATCCTCAACCTCAGCTTCTTGGAAACTATTTTCTTTTCTATTCATTATCCAACCAGCCTTGGCCCATATTCTTTTTTTATTAAGAATCTCGATAAGAATATTCGCTCTTGGCGGAGCGGTAGCTGCAATCACATTATACTCCCTGAGCGCATATATAGCTATAGATACGTTTGCAAACCAGGCGTCGATTAGATAATCTCATAAAGGCAAATTCGATCCATTTGAGACACAATAACTTAAAGAGTGTGTTTCGTGACCCTTATTATGTTCTCTTATGTAGCAAAGGCAATGAAGTGCATTTACACTTGACGTATTCCTATACTATGAGGCGTTTACAAACTCTGACTAATGAATGAACTGTTTGTGAAAAGGATTTCAACTTAGTGATGACTATGCATTGCCAAGCAATAACTGATAATGTTTTTTTTAAAAGTTATTTCTCAGTAAAATCACGTCCTCCATTAAACTCCTTGATTAGCAGATAGAAATCTTAAAACTTCAGTTGTGGACGTTTGACGGGCAGAGAGAGTGATTCGATGCTAAATTACTGTACTTTAAATTCAGATACTACATTGGCGGTTTTTTTTTTTTTTTGAAAACGTTGGTTGCCGTTAATCGAGACTGAACCCAAGATGAAACTTTACTTCACGGTTCTGATCGCTGCAATTGTTTTGCTGACCATGTCAGATACTGGGTGAGTGGATACGTACGACAGAGCTAGAATGACAGCGTGAAGCGTTTGAAGTAAAATTTGCATGACACAAATTCATGGTTTGCTGTTTAATACTGGAAACAAAACAGTGCAAACACATCAATTGTCACTTATTGCATTCTTTTAGAAAATAAACGGTTTGCCGTTCGGATGCTAAAAAGGCGACCAAAACTGTTCTTGCTGTTGTACCATTAGACACCTTGCATGAACATTGATCAACATCTCAAAATTTCAATCAGGGGAATTAAAAGATTGGTCACAAAGAGACTTTAGGAAATCGTTCTGATATATCATCAAATTCTCCTATATAAATTGAAAATACATGTAAAGAGAGTGGTTAGGAGAATCTGTATACTGATGTCAATTGTTGCTTCTCAGTTTCAGCAAGAGCACATTTCCTGGTTTAAGCGATTCACGATATCCCTATGTACTGAATGATAAAATCAGCAAGTCGACTAAAGCTTTCAAGGCTCTGGTGAAACCAGAGTGCCGACATTTGCCAGTGTCGATGGTGCAGGCCAGACCAGAGTGCTTGAATGACATTGATGAGATGCTCAAGTAAAACCAGTTAAAATCTCATCATTAATAATCATTGTACCTCGTGTGTGTTCAGTTTTACAGTTTAGTAGTGCATGGTTTACTTTGGAAGTAAGAAACTCTAATAGTCTTTGAAAATTGTTACAAGCATGGTCGACCGCATAATACAGTCCAGTTTACACGGAGTGACAAAGTTGTAACCTTGTTATCTAATTTATACTCCATTGATGTGGATCGGTGTCACGTTCGTATGCACAATGTATATCCCATTTTATTATCAAAGTCAAAACAATGTAACGACTCTTTACTCTGTCAAAAACTTATAGGGAAATATTAGACAGGAATAAATCGCTGTGGTTAGTTGATTTTAGTCTTGATTTTTGCTCTCAGTTGTAAAGTTCCTTAACTATAGGTTCCCAGCCCGTAACTAAGTAACTTAAGTACGATAGTCAACGAGGACACTGGTAGTCTAATCGGTTTTATTAAAAAATCTAAAGGATTGAAGTCCAACGCCTACATTTTCATTCACTTTTAAGCCTTCATTCAGGTGTAGTTAGCTTTTCAAGCTAGCTAGCCGCAAGGTACTACACAAAAAGTGGTTTTGTGCGTTCCATGAACTAAGCAAGTGAGTACCCTCTTGAGGTACACTATACAGAAAAGCCATTACAACGTCATAATGGACAGAATTTTTTTTTTTTGCCATTCATGTTATTGCTCTAAACTAGCGAAGGACTGAAACTATCGGCGTCACGCAATTTTACGAAAAGTTGGAATACTGTTACGTTGTTCATGATAATCAGCAAACAAGCTCCTATTTTCCAATGGAAATAAACAACTTAAGCCACTAGAGCAAAGGAAAGACGGGTATTCCAACTAGAGCAAATTCTTTGAGACAAAATATGCCCCAAACTGATAAAATCTAATGTCATGTTCATTTGAATTCCTATTGGTTTTACCGAAGTACTTGGTCTCCACTTTAAAAGAAAACAACTGGTAGCCTTTACCATCACTTAGGACTTAAGTTTGAGTCGATTCCAATGTATTTCTTGTGTGCAGGTAATATTAGAGAAACAAGCTCTCAGTACAAAACATTTCTGTAGATTTTTGCTAGCACAAGTAAGCTAAAAGAAAGATATTACGTACAATAGAATCCCGATTTCTAAAAACCTCCAGGTAAAATGAAATTGTTTTTGAAAAACTGGGAGGTTCGAAAAAGATTTAACAAAGAAGTGTTATTCAAAGGAGATGAAATTTGGTTTGACTGAGGAGTCAGGAGTTTCGAGAAACCGAGAGTTCAAAGAATTGGGAATCTATATAGCTACTGAAATTAAAACAACTCCAAACATTGAGATCTCCGTGTTTAGCTACATACAACAAACTTGTTGTGTAGAGTCAAGAGAGAGTGTTTCTTTTGATAGTTGTAGGAAAAATTCGACAGGAAGGAGATCGAACAGAAGACATAAACAGAGTGGTCACATTCATAATGTATACAACAGTAAATGCATATTAATAGTGAGTTAGCTTTCTCTTAACTTAGACAGTATGTAAGTCTCAGAAAGAGCGTTTAACTTAAATGTAACTTAGTTTGGGGCATCGAAATCTCATTTAATGACCTAAAGTAAATTGCAAACCAACTCAAGCAATTATGGTTTAGTGAAGAAATCGATGGTGCATATAACTGATATAAGTGTTCAGCGCCTGCGTGGAAAGGAGAAGTAAAGTTTTGCCAACTGGTACATGTCTTCCTGCACGTTGATCATGCAGAAACATTTATGAAAAAAAAAGAAACTAGCAATGGTTGCTTTCAATTCACCAGTTTCCAGACGAATGTTTTCATCAAAGTGCATACAAACTCAACAGGACGACATTGAAGAATGACTAGAAAGGAACGTTTTGCAACGGTCAGGACATCAGCACTGAGCAAAGGCGAACATCATATTTATTTTTGTTTTGTGCTTGGGTAATGCAAGTATTGTCATTAAATTGATGTCATGCAATTACAAATTTGGTGCTTATGCTCTTGGTGACGCATTTGACAAGTGCTAAATAATTGGCCCAAACCAAACGCTACATATTTTGAGAGTACCATGCTACAATAGTTGAAAAACCTTTACTTCAAGGAATTCCGAGATATGGCACATGGTAAAAATGACAACTTTTTTGACCGACTAGGCGACGTACTTTCATTTTGTGTGAGAATAGTCTGATTTTGTTTACTGTTAAATAATTATACTAAATCAATTTCTTTGATACTACGCTTCTTTGATACTAACCGGTTTTATAAATTTTTTCTGCACTCGCTAGTTTTGACGGAAATGCGAATCAAATAAAAATGGTCGATTTTCAACCCAGTTGAAACCCTTTGAATCGAGTATAGAAGTGAAATCGAAAATTCCCTTTTTTAAGGAAAAAAAAAGAAAAATAACATCAAGTTTTCAGTTTTACGAAGAGCCACATATATGAGCAAATTCGATTTTTAAGCCTTGCCGGAAAAATGTGATTTTGTTTCGTTTTTGTGGAAATTTCCTCTTAAGTATTGCATTTCACATAGCATTTTCCATGCCATCGCGAACATCTTAGTAACGAATTTTGATTTCTCCTGGTAAATTATCATTATCTAACCACTGCCACCCGTACTGAGAAGAGGAGAAAGGCAGTTTGACTTTTGATTTTGAAAAGTAAGCGAATTTATAATCATTGCCCTTCTTCTGCCAGGTGGTCCATATTTTGTCCACGAAATTGTGAAGGAAAATAAATTCAGGAGCATTGGAAGAAGCACTATGAAACATGGATCCTCTGACTGCATTATGCAGCGCGACGTGTTTGAACCTAACAAAATGTTCAAACGATGAAAATTTAGATGCAGTATAAGAGAGAGCTTCTAAAACTTCTTTTCTGTTTGGCAAGGTCACGCTGTAGTTGAATCTTCGTCTAAGACAATCTCCTCCTGCCAATGCGGTCAGATTCCATACGTCCCTTCTAAAAGGCCCGTCTTCCACGCAATCTTCAGGGGGGACACCGTTGCCTCCCAAACCATGGTCCCCTGAGTTCCAGACGTCACTTGGATCAGTTTCCCTCCACCAGTTCGTAGCCATTCGGCTCCAGTCCCAAAACGGTAAGGTGATGCGGCAATCAATCTTTCTCAGGAGGTTTTCCCATTGAAGCAAGTACCACCGATGCCAAGGCAGAAAGATGATGGGTGTCAGATGAAGCAATTCTTGCAGCATCATTATGTGACACCCCACAAGCAAGTTCAATTCTTCCACGAACAAAGGATCTAAGGAAGCTCGTTTGTAAGCTTCGATATAGCGACGGCGAACTGCCATACTCATCTGGATAAATTCTCGTCTCACCCGATAGCACTTTTCTAGCTTTCCGTGCTGACACTCGCACTCGTCGTTACATTCGTTATACACAATGCTACCATGTTCACACTGAGTGGTTTCTTCGTCACCGAGAGACAACGGTTGTATTGACGAAGAATTCGTAGGGGATGCTTGGGTAGATAATTGAGTTGCGTTTGCTATCGATAGTCCGAGTAATAGAAATCCAAAAATCTTTAACATGGTTAAAGTTTTCTGACGAACGGCAATCTTGAACTTTTCTAGCTGTAAATGGAATAAAAATAAATGCATTGATTCGAACCTTTTCGTCATCATGTGGTCATCAGTTGGTTTTTCAGCTAGTGTTTCCTCCTTTAAAAAAATGTGGTTGTTGTAACAAACAGTTTTACTTAGACTACAATGTTGTAATTCCTACACCTTTCAACTGGATTTTGCTTGCTATAATAATCTGGATGATCACGATGATAATCTTTTCAAAAGATGTCAAAATCAGTCGACCATAGACAAATTTTCACTAAAACCTCAAATTTTATTCACTTTGAACAACTTTCTTAATCCATCAGTGCTCTTGAATTTCTCGCAAATTCCGGCAATATCTTACCACGGTTGGAGTGTAACTTCCACCACACTGTCAAAACTTAACATTTCGTCTTCACTCAAGGAACTGAACATTTATCAGTTGGTATATGCATCACTGATTGCGTCACTAAATAATATTCTGAATTGCTCTTACTCTGCTTACTAGCTGTTACACATTTAACGCTAGGTTGTCAGCTAATTCCGGATTCCCATATTTTCCAATGCTAAATTGTCTCTGAGACTTATATGCTGTTTATTTTTATCACGTCTACCACAGTTAGCGAGAGGGAAATAACTATACGTCCACTAAATTAAGCTCCAACACTGACCAAGCAAGAGAAAGCAAAGTAACTGATTAATATGCATTTGTTGAATGCGACCAATTTTTCTGCTTTGTGTTAGATTTTCTCTTCATCGTGAATTTCTTTAATATTTATGGAGTCTTCCAAAACATTAAACGTCGCTTGACTCTACACAACAGGCATACTGTCTTTAACTATAGGCAAAGTATATAACTATGTCTATGTTTGGAATTTTAATTTATCATACTTCACTTGTACTGATAAATATCTGCAGAAAATCAGTGTCCTAATAGCATGTTAGACTTACCAGCACGCAAGAAATACGATGGAATTACTGACACTTGAGCCTTAAATTTTACCAGGTGATTCCGTGTCGACAACGTTCTGAGCGTTATACTGCTACGAAAACACTGGTCGCTCGCAAATGTAAAAGCGCGTCGAAGCAGTAGAGATGTTTCGCATAAGTCCACTCCATACGGTAATAATCTACTTAGGCTCCCGGGTAACGGTCGGCAACGTCTTTCACTTGCAAAGAGATGAATGTCCATTCCATGCCCAAGGAGGGGTGGGATGGGGGTCCGTGGTTGGGGGTTTGAAATGACTGCTCATCACATAACGTTTGTTATTTGTTCGCCAGGATCTCTTAAAACATCACCTGTTAACAATTTTACTAATCAAAGTATCAGCCCCCTTTACTGGCGTCGAGTGACGAGGGTTCAAGTCGAGTGATCAAGTCGTTTCTTTGTTATACAAAGTTTATAACAGTTTTTACGGTCAGCAGTAGTTCATAATGAACTTCTAACGGTCAGTCTTTGAAGGAACAAGTCTGTGCTGGCAAATGTTTGGCAAATTCCCCGAAGATATTCCGATGTTTATCAACCCGGCCATCAAAATAAGAATGAACATTCCGAAAGCTAAGTCAGGTTGTCGCCATGGTAATATGTTATGTAACTTAGCAACGTTAAAGACGGGGTGAGATTTAGACCTCAAAGAGTGTGTTTTTGTTTTCCCGAGAAAAAACAACGACAGTGAAAACGCAGACAGCATACAGGCAGATTCAAACAAGTTGTTTTTTCCATCATTTGATAGGTTGTGTACAACTGTCAACAGCTGAACCATTTGTAACAAACACAAAAGCAATCTGTGTAATAATCTAACATTTGTGTTTGAATCTCATTTCTGGAGCCTTTCCTCCCCCTATTCAGCGGTTTCCCTACTAACCGCGAGTGAAAGGGAACAAAGGCTTCGGATGTAAAGTCGCTTGTTTACGCTACTACAGGGGCTCTTTACATCAGCGGCTATGAAGATGAATAAAAATAAATGATACATACTATTGGCGTGGTATTTGTTTTATAGCGGCCAGCTTGGAGGTCTAAAGGAAAGGTGTGGGATCTGGGACGGCCGAAAACATTTGGGAATATTAATCCTCGGACGACATCTGATCACTTCACTCTACGAGTTTGATATAGTGACAAGGCCATAAGCTAAGATGATTTCCGAGCAGTTTCTGAAGATTTCTTGGTTCCAGACCGCGTATAATTTGTTCGGCTCCAGACCACCAACTTACAGACCGCGTATAAAGAGACAAAGACGAGACAAAAGCAGGTGAAATTTTACATATATATTTTTCATCCTCTCATCTGATCATTGTAAAGACTCCCTGTTTTTTTTTTTCTTTCCTTTTCTAGCGTTTCGTTTCTTCTATAAAGTTTAAGCTCTGTTCAGGCTTATTTTTCTCGGGCAAAATCATTTTATTCTTCTTCTTCGTCAGGTGACTCGTAGGCATCTTCGTCAAAAGAACGAAGAACACACGAAGCGACGACCAACTCATCTTCTTCCTGTGAAATTTAAAAAAAAAAACAATTTAAAAATTTAAAAACCACAGTTTCCTGAGAAACTAGCTTCAACATGAAGCCAAAGCTTTACGAAGAGATCAGTAATGCCAGTTGTTAGATTGGTGGTTTCATCAAAGTGTCAAAAACTGTTTGATTGTTTGAGCAGTAACATAAAACAAATTAACTATTACATTATGACTGAGCGCGAAATGTCTAGGTTATAGTTGATGAGGCCTTAGGCCGAATCAACTATTACCTATTCTAGTTCACCAGTTTCTGATAGGTTAAAATTCATCACGCGACGCGATAGCATTTATCTGCGGAGGGCATTATCGGCCCATAGCTATAGTGCCCTTCCGAGAAAAAAAGGCCTGGATTGATAGTGCCCGTCAGTGATTTTTTTTGTAAACAAGCGGGCCTGTTGAAAAAAAAAATGCATTTAGTTCGTTTTTTGTCTGGTTTTGTTTCGTTCGTTTAATTTGGGCTTTCAATTGAGTCTTTTATTTTTAAAGATAAAACTTTTTTTTTTAAAAAAGTAAAAAATACTACACGATGCTCGTTTCTGAATAGGTGCACTCATAGTTATTGATAATGGAGGGAAATGGTTATGAAGCCCGACAAAGTTCTTTGTCATAGGTTTTTTTTCGCTATTTTGAGGGTTGAGAATGCAAAAACTCTGACAAAATACAATAGGTGGTTACGTAAACCGGACTGTTTTATGCTTGTATTAAACATTTTCAAAGAGACGCTCCATGATAATGCGGCACTTGTGGTTGAATATGCACGCACTTTGCAGGTCATACCTTTGCATTCGCAGAATTTGTGTAGCGCGGAGGGGAGTAAAACGAAAAACGAAATACAGGTAGCCTTTGTCAGTCCATGGGCAGTACCTCTCCGAGAGCATCATGTTCAAGTCCAATTCTCTCCATGACAATGTGAAATTGCAGTTGGGTGTATCGATGGAGGGCCCATGAAGTTTTTTGCCTTTAATTTATAATCCCGGTTCGCAAGACATTTTTACATTTTAAGTCCGCGAGGAACGTTAGCCTTTAGTTGGTTACTTTTTCTTGGCCGATAAGCGCAAAATAGAATGCTTTCATTTTCATTGACAAGAAAACTGGTCTCCTTTGTATTTCTACTAAATCCACTAATAGTATCCTATTCCGCACTGCAACAATCATCGCATATCGCATTTAAGATTGGGGATAAAATTCGGCGACCCGACAAGAGTCGCAGTGCAAACTAAGTACATCATGGGAGGGTGGGTGAGTAGGTGAAATTGTACCATCCATAATACCCTTTGAACGATATGAACACCCACAACTGAATCCCAACAATATTCAAAAAAACTACCAGCTGGCTACTAATCGCACTTGGTATGTTCCCTCCGCCACTGCACTTGAACAATGTCAATTTATTCATGATTTGTAGTACTTATAGACGATGTCGATAATTTATGCAGTGCGAATAGTATATCATTACCGTATGGAGTGGCCTTATGCGAAACAACTCTACTGCTTCGACGCGCTTTTGCAAATTTGCGAGCGACCAATGTTTTTGTAACTGTAAAACGTTGTTGACACGCAATCAACATGTAAAATGTAGGGCTCAAGTTTCAGTGATTCCATTGTATTTCTCGCGTGCTGGTAAGTGTAACATGCTATTAGGACACTGAAGTTATTTAACAGTACAAGTAAATAATGAAATTTAAAAATCGAAACATTGACATCTCCGCCTATAGTTAAAGACAGCATGCCGGTTGTGTAAAATCACTGAGCGACGTTTTATTTTTGGTAGACTTCATAATTATTAAAGAAATTCACGATGAAGAGAAGATCTAACACAGAGCAGAAACACATTTTGTTGTTGTACGTGTTATTAAAATAACACATACAATAACAAATGCATATAATCAGTTATTTCGCTTTCTCTTACTTAGTCAGTGTTGGAGCTAAAGTTAGTTGACGAATAATTATTTCCCTCTCGCTAACTGTGGTATACGTGATATAAAGAAACAGCATATTAGTCTCAGAGACAAGTTAGCATTGGAAAATATGGGAATCCGACCTAGAAACCTAGCGTAAAATATGTAACAGCTAGCAAGAGCAATTCAGAATATAATTTAGTGACCTGAATCAGTGATGCATATACTAACTGATAAATGTTCAGCGCCCTGCGCGGAGACGAAAAGTTAATGTTGTGCAAGTTTTCCGTGGTAAGATATTATCGGGATTTGCGAGAAATTCAAGAGCACTGATCAATTAAGACTAAAGGAATGGTATGAAATTTGAGGTGTTTGTGAAAATTTGTCTATGGTCAACTGATTTTGACATTTTTTGAAAAGATTACCATCGTGATCATCCAGATTATTATAACACGCAAAATCAAGTTGGAAGGTGTTGGAATTACAACATGGTAGTCAAAGGAAAAGCATTTGTTACATAGACCCACATTCTTTTAAGGGAGGAAACACTAGCTGAAACACTAACTGATGACCACTTGATGACGAAAATGTCCGAATCAATACATTTATTTTCACTCTCTTAACAGCAAGCAAAGTTCAAGATGGCCGTTCGTCAGAAAACGTTAACCTTAGTGAAGATTTTTGGATTTCTATTACTTGCACATTCGACAGCAAACGCGACCAATTTATCTACCCAAGCGTCCCCTACGAATCTCTCTTTAATACAACCGTTGTCTCTCGATGACGGAGAAACCACTCAGTGTGAACATGGCAGCATTGTGTATAACGAATGTAACGACGAGTGCGAGTGTCAGCATGGAAAGCTAGTAAAGTGCTATCGAGTGAGACGAGAATTCACCCAGATGAGTATGGCAGATCGCCGTCGTTACATCGAAGCTTACAAACGAGCTTCCATAGATCCTTTGTTCGTGGATGGATACAGCAATCTTGTGGGGTGTCACATAATGATGCCGCAAGAATTGCTTCATCTGACACCCATCCTCTTCCTGCCTTGGCATCGGTGGTACTTGCTTCAATGGGAAAACCTCCTGAGGAAGATCGATTGCCGCATCACCTTACCGTTTTGGGACTGGAGCCACATGGCTACGAACTGGTGGAGGGAAACTGATCCAACTGACGTCTGGAATTCAGGGGACCATGGTTTGGGAGGCAATGGTGTCCCCCCTGAAAACTGCGTAGAACATGGGCCATTTAGAAAGGACGTGTGGAGTCTGACCGCAATGGCAGGAGGGCATTGTCTAAGACGAAGATTCAACTACAGCATGATCTTGCCAAACAGAAAAGAAGTTTTAGATGCTCTCTCTAGTCCTGCGTCTAAATATTCAACTTTTGAACAGTTCCTTAGATTCAAACACGTCGCGCTGCACGCTGCAGTCAGAGGAGCAATGATTTTTAGTAATGGTTCCTCTAATGCTCCTGAGTTTATTTTCCTTCACAGTTTTGTGGACAAAATATGGACCACCTGGCAGAACAAGGGCGATGATTATAAATTCGCTTCCTTTTCAGAATCAAAAATCAAATTGCCTTTCTCCTCTACTTACGGGTGGCAGTGGTTAGATAATGATAATTTACCGGGAGGAATCAAAATTCGTTACGAAGATGTACGTGATGGCATGGAAAATGCTATGTGAAACATTTCACCCTTGCTTTTACGAGTCCCTATTTTTGACAACCAGGCAGAAGTCGATAGAAGGGTGGCGGCCGATCTCCACCATATTTGTGATCTATGCAGGCCTTACTCAACTAGTAACTATGGTAACATTGTATTTGATTGATGACTTAGCTGCTTTCGAGAACAGACCATCCCAAACCCCCCCCCCCCCCCCCCCCACAAAAGTGGCGTGGCAAAAGTTGTGATCTTAGGTAAACTTATTAATATAATGAGCAGCGTATATCTCTGAAATTTATTCAAGCAACATATTTAAATTCCCATCAACATAACACTTGTCCTTTGGTAGTTTAAATTCAAACTGGAAAAAATCTTTACTATATGCTGTACAAAACCACAAATAAAACAAATATTGGACACTGAAGAAGTTTATTCTGTTGTCGTAGTCGGTACGGCTGTACCGACTAAAAGCTTGCGATTCAAACGAAAAAATACCGTAATACAAACAAAAACAATACAAATAAGCGATCAAAACGAAGACTTACTTCAGTTCAGGCCTCATTGTTTGCACAACGAGTGGAAAAGGTGAAAAGCGAATCCTTGACAAATCAACGACATCTTTGAAATCACTTCAAACATGGTCCATGTAAATCACGTGACCCACTCAAGGAGGGCAGGGGATACGAAGGGGCACGGCACAACAAACTGTACTGATCTGTACATCTTTCAAGTTCTTCATGCAAACTTTAGGCCATGTTGCACGATGTATTATTTCTGCAACTTGCAACGCAGCAATAATGACTGTAAAGCATTGCAAGATGTAGAGGGAATAAAAGGTTGCTGTTCAGATGTAAAAAAAGGCGACCGAAACTATTTTGCCGTTGAGCCAGTAGAAGCCTTGTATTAACATTGATCAACATTTTATTTCCTCAAACATCTCAATAAAAAAAGCAACCATTTCAATATTTGTCAGAAGAATTAAGATATTAGTCACAAAGAGACCTTGGAAAATCGTATATCGGTATATCATCAAATTCTCCTAGACACATTGAAAGTATATGTAAAGAGAGTGGTAATGAGAATCTGTATGTTGATGTCAAATGTTGCTTCTCATGATCAGTTTCAGCGATTCATATTCCTATGCACTAAATGCTAAAATCCACAGGTTGAGTTAAGCCTTCAAGGCTCTGGTAGAACCAGAATGCCAACATTTCGCAAAGTTGCATGATGGTGCAGAGCAGACCAGAGCGCTTGCATTGAAAGACATTGATGAGTTGCTCTCAAAAAGACTGACTGCATGAAGACGAGAATATGATGTTTCTCGACTGAAGCATACGTCAAATTGACGACCCGATACGGGTCGGGTGTATTGGACATGTATGCACTTAACTACGGTATATATTCTTTGAAAATGTTACAAGCATAAAACAGACCAATTTATCCAGAGTGTCAAAGTTGTAGCCTTGTTATCTAATTTATACTCCATTGATGTGGAAAGGTGTCATCATAAGTATGCACAATATCCACCGCGTTTTATTATCAAAGTCAAAACAACTTTACTATAGGTTACCAGCCCATAACTTCAGAACGATAGTCAACGAGGTTGCTGGTAGTCTAATTGTTTCATCAAAAATCTAAAGGATTTCAGTCCAATCTACTTTTAAGCCTTCATTCAGGTATAGTTAGCTTTTCAACCTAGCTTACCGCAAGTTATTGACTTAAAGTGGTTTTGTGCGTTCCATGAACTAAGCAATTGAGTACCCTCTTGAGGTACACTATACAGAAAAACCATTAACAAGTCACAATAGACAGATTAGATTTAATTGTTAGTTGCCATTCATGATATTGACCGGAGTGCTCTAAATTAGCGAAAAGAAGCGGTCCACATCACGCGATTTTTACCAAAAGTCAAAATACCGTTACGTTGTTTATGATTATCTGCAAACAAGCGCGCTATTTTTCAATAGAATAAAATAAAATGAAAATCATTGTAAAGAATAAATGCCATATTCTTCGTGAAATGTCCATAAAAAAATCCATTCCCTGAGAGCACAATAGACTTATTTGAGTGTGCAAAATCATGATGTTGCGTTGACTGTGTGCTTCGATTAAACGAGATGATAATGAAGCCATTGACGTCACAGTATTATCAAAAGTCAGAATGCCGAAACGTTGTTTATTTTCCGCAAACTAGGGCGCTGTCTTTCTATTAAGGGTTTACGTGCAGAAGAAGACACATTTTTCCCATCAAGGTATGCAGTTGCTCAGTAATCCTCAACCTCAGCTTCTTGGAAACTATTTTCTTTTCTATTCATTATCCAACCAGCCTTGGCCCATATTCTTTTTTTATTAAGAATCTCGATAAGAATATTCGCTCTTGGCGGAGCGGTAGCTGCAATCACATTATACTCCCTGAGCGCATATATAGCTATAGATACGTTTGCAAACCAGGCGTCGATTAGATAATCTCATAAAGGCAAATTCGATCCATTTGAGACACAATAACTTAAAGAGTGTGTTTCGTGACCCTTATTATGTTCTCTTATGTAGCAAAGGCAATGAAGTGCATTTACACTTGACGTATTCCTATACTATGAGGCGTTTACAAACTCTGACTAATGAATGAACTGTTTGTGAAAAGGATTTCAACTTAGTGATGACTATGCATTGCCAAGCAATAACTGATAATGTTTTTTTTAAAAGTTATTTCTCAGTAAAATCACGTCCTCCATTAAACTCCTTGATTAGCAGATAGAAATCTTAAAACTTCAGTTGTGGACGTTTGACGGGCAGAGAGAGTGATTCGATGCTAAATTACTGTACTTTAAATTCAGATACTACATTGGCGTTGAAAACGTTGGTTGCCGTTAATCGAGACTGAACCCAAGATGAAACTTTACTTCACGGTTCTGATCGCTGCAATTGTTTTGCTGACCATGTCAGATACTGGGTGAGTGGATACGTACGACAGAGCTAGAATGACAGCGTGAAGCGTTTGAAGTAAAATTTGCATGACACAAATTCATGGTTTGCTGTTTAATACTGGAAACAAAACAGTGCAAACACATCAATTGTCACTTATTGCATTCTTTTAGAAAATAAACGGTTTGCCGTTCGGATGCTAAAAAGGCGACCAAAACTGTTCTTGCTGTTGTACCATTAGACACCTTGCATGAACATTGATCAACATCTCAAAATTTCAATCAGGGGAATTAAAAGATTGGTCACAAAGAGACTTTAGGAAATCGTTCTGATATATCATCAAATTCTCCTATATAAATTGAAAATACATGTAAAGAGAGTGGTTAGGAGAATCTGTATACTGATGTCAATTGTTGCTTCTCAGTTTCAGCAAGAGCACATTTCCTGGTTTAAGCGATTCACGATATCCCTATGTACTGAATGATAAAATCAGCAAGTCGACTAAAGCTTTCAAGGCTCTGGTGAAACCAGAGTGCCGACATTTGCCAGTGTCGATGGTGCAGGCCAGACCAGAGTGCTTGAATGACATTGATGAGATGCTCAAGTAAAACCAGTTAAAATCTCATCATTAATAATCATTGTACCTCGTGTGTGTTCAGTTTTACAGTTTAGTAGTGCATGGTTTACTTTGGAAGTAAGAAACTCTAATAGTCTTTGAAAATTGTTACAAGCATGGTCGACCGCATAATACAGTCCAGTTTACACGGAGTGACAAAGTTGTAACCTTGTTATCTAATTTATACTCCATTGATGTGGATCGGTGTCACGTTCGTATGCACAATGTATATCCCATTTTATTATCAAAGTCAAAACAATGTAACGACTCTTTACTCTGTCAAAAACTTATAGGGAAATATTAGACAGGAATAAATCGCTGTGGTTAGTTGATTTTAGTCTTGATTTTTGCTCTCAGTTGTAAAGTTCCTTAACTATAGGTTCCCAGCCCGTAACTAAGTAACTTAAGTACGATAGTCAACGAGGACACTGGTAGTCTAATCGGTTTTATTAAAAAATCTAAAGGATTGAAGTCCAACGCCTACATTTTCATTCACTTTTAAGCCTTCATTCAGGTGTAGTTAGCTTTTCAAGCTAGCTAGCCGCAAGGTACTACACAAAAAGTGGTTTTGTGCGTTCCATGAACTAAGCAAGTGAGTACCCTCTTGAGGTACACTATACAGAAAAGCCATTACAACGTCATAATGGACAGAATTTTTTTTTTTGCCATTCATGTTATTGACCGTAGTGCTCTAAACTAGCGAAGGACTGAAACTATCGGCGTCACGCAATTTTACGAAAAGTTGGAATACTGTTACGTTGTTCATGATAATCAGCAAACAAGCTCCTATTTTCCAATGGAAATAAACAACTTAAGCCACTAGAGCAAAGGAAAGACGGGTATTCCAACTAGAGCAAATTCTTTGAGACAAAATATGCCCCAAACTGATAAAATCTAATGTCATGTTCATTTGAATTCCTATTGGTTTTACCGAAGTACTTGGTCTCCACTTTAAAAGAAAACAACTGGTAGCCTTTACCATCACTTAGGACTTAAGTTTGAGTCGATTCCAATGTATTTCTTGTGTGCAGGTAATATTAGAGAAACAAGCTCTCAGTACAAAACATTTCTGTAGATTTTTGCTAGCACAAGTAAGCTAAAAGAAAGATATTACGTACAATAGAATCCCGATTTCTAAAAACCTCCAGGTAAAATGAAATTGTTTTTGAAAAACTGGGAGGTTCGAAAAAGATTTAACAAAGAAGTGTTATTCAAAGGAGATGAAATTTGGTTTGACTGAGGAGTCAGGAGTTTCGAGAAACCGAGAGTTCAAAGAATTGGGAATCTATATAGCTACTGAAATTAAAACAACTCCAAACATTGAGATCTCCGTGTTTAGCTACATACAACAAACTTGTTGTGTAGAGTCAAGAGAGAGTGTTTCTTTTGATAGTTGTAGGAAAAATTCGACAGGAAGGAGATCGAACAGAAGACATAAACAGAGTGGTCACATTCATAATGTATACAACAGTAAATGCATATTAATAGTGAGTTAGCTTTCTCTTAACTTAGACAGTATGTAAGTCTCAGAAAGAGCGTTTAACTTAAATGTAACTTAGTTTGGGGCATCGAAATCTCATTTAATGACCTAAAGTAAATTGCAAACCAACTCAAGCAATTATGGTTTAGTGAAGAAATCGATGGTGCATATAACTGATATAAGTGTTCAGCGCCTGCGTGGAAAGGAGAAGTAAAGTTTTGCCAACTGGTACATGTCTTCCTGCACGTTGATCATGCAGAAACATTTATGAAAAAAAAAGAAACTAGCAATGGTTGCTTTCAATTCACCAGTTTCCAGACGAATGTTTTCATCAAAGTGCATACAAACTCAACAGGACGACATTGAAGAATGACTAGAAAGGAACGTTTTGCAACGGTCAGGACATCAGCACTGAGCAAAGGCGAACATCATATTTATTTTTGTTTTGTGCTTGGGTAATGCAAGTATTGTCATTAAATTGATGTCATGCAATTACAAATTTGGTGCTTATGCTCTTGGTGACGCATTTGACAAGTGCTAAATAATTGGCCCAAACCAAACGCTACATATTTTGAGAGTACCATGCTACAATAGTTGAAAAACCTTTACTTCAAGGAATTCCGAGATATGGCACATGGTAAAAATGACAACTTTTTTGACCGACTAGGCGACGTACTTTCATTTTGTGTGAGAATAGTCTGATTTTGTTTACTGTTAAATAATTATACTAAATCAATTTCTTTGATACTACGCTTCTTTGATACTAACCGGTTTTATAAATTTTTTCTGCACTCGCTAGTTTTGACGGAAATGCGAATCAAATAAAAATGGTCGATTTTCAACCCAGTTGAAACCCTTTGAATCGAGTATAGAAGTGAAATCGAAAATTCCCTTTTTTAAGGAAAAAAAAAAGAAAAATAACATCAAGTTTTCAGTTTTACGAAGAGCCACATATATGAGCAAATTCGATTTTTAAGCCTTGCCGGAAAAATGTGATTTTGTTTCGTTTTTGTGGAAATTTCCTCTTAAGTATTGCATTTCACATAGCATTTTCCATGCCATCGCGAACATCTTAGTAACGAATTTTGATTTCTCCTGGTAAATTATCATTATCTAACCACTGCCACCCGTACTGAGAAGAGGAGAAAGGCAGTTTGACTTTTGATTTTGAAAAGTAAGCGAATTTATAATCATTGCCCTTCTTCTGCCAGGTGGTCCATATTTTGTCCACGAAATTGTGAAGGAAAATAAATTCAGGAGCATTGGAAGAAGCACTATGAAACATGGATCCTCTGACTGCATTATGCAGCGCGACGTGTTTGAACCTAACAAAATGTTCAAACGATGAAAATTTAGATGCAGTATAAGAGAGAGCTTCTAAAACTTCTTTTCTGTTTGGCAAGGTCACGCTGTAGTTGAATCTTCGTCTAAGACAATCTCCTCCTGCCAATGCGGTCAGATTCCATACGTCCCTTCTAAAAGGCCCGTCTTCCACGCAATCTTCAGGGGGGACACCGTTGCCTCCCAAACCATGGTCCCCTGAGTTCCAGACGTCACTTGGATCAGTTTCCCTCCACCAGTTCGTAGCCATTCGGCTCCAGTCCCAAAACGGTAAGGTGATGCGGCAATCAATCTTTCTCAGGAGGTTTTCCCATTGAAGCAAGTACCACCGATGCCAAGGCAGAAAGATGATGGGTGTCAGATGAAGCAATTCTTGCAGCATCATTATGTGACACCCCACAAGCAAGTTCAATTCTTCCACGAACAAAGGATCTAAGGAAGCTCGTTTGTAAGCTTCGATATAGCGACGGCGAACTGCCATACTCATCTGGATAAATTCTCGTCTCACCCGATAGCACTTTTCTAGCTTTCCGTGCTGACACTCGCACTCGTCGTTACATTCGTTATACACAATGCTACCATGTTCACACTGAGTGGTTTCTTCGTCACCGAGAGACAACGGTTGTATTGACGAAGAATTCGTAGGGGATGCTTGGGTAGATAATTGAGTTGCGTTTGCTATCGATAGTCCGAGTAATAGAAATCCAAAAATCTTTAACATGGTTAAAGTTTTCTGACGAACGGCAATCTTGAACTTTTCTAGCTGTAAATGGAATAAAAATAAATGCATTGATTCGAACCTTTTCGTCATCATGTGGTCATCAGTTGGTTTTTCAGCTAGTGTTTCCTCCTTTAAAAAAATGTGGTTGTTGTAACAAACAGTTTTACTTAGACTACAATGTTGTAATTCCTACACCTTTCAACTGGATTTTGCTTGCTATAATAATCTGGATGATCACGATGATAATCTTTTCAAAAGATGTCAAAATCAGTCGACCATAGACAAATTTTCACTAAAACCTCAAATTTTATTCACTTTGAACAACTTTCTTAATCCATCAGTGCTCTTGAATTTCTCGCAAATTCCGGCAATATCTTACCACGGTTGGAGTGTAACTTCCACCACACTGTCAAAACTTAACATTTCGTCTTCACTCAAGGAACTGAACATTTATCAGTTGGTATATGCATCACTGATTGCGTCACTAAATAATATTCTGAATTGCTCTTACTCTGCTTACTAGCTGTTACACATTTAACGCTAGGTTGTCAGCTAATTCCGGATTCCCATATTTTCCAATGCTAAATTGTCTCTGAGACTTATATGCTGTTTATTTTTATCACGTCTACCACAGTTAGCGAGAGGGAAATAACTATACGTCCACTAAATTAAGCTCCAACACTGACCAAGCAAGAGAAAGCAAAGTAACTGATTAATATGCATTTGTTGAATGCGACCAATTTTTCTGCTTTGTGTTAGATTTTCTCTTCATCGTGAATTTCTTTAATATTTATGGAGTCTTCCAAAACATTAAACGTCGCTTGACTCTACACAACAGGCATACTGTCTTTAACTATAGGCAAAGTATATAACTATGTCTATGTTTGGAATTTTAATTTATCATACTTCACTTGTACTGATAAATATCTGCAGAAAATCAGTGTCCTAATAGC
Source organism: Oculina patagonica (assembly GCF_052425735.1). Lineage (NCBI taxonomy): Eukaryota > Metazoa > Cnidaria > Anthozoa > Scleractinia > Oculinidae > Oculina > Oculina patagonica. Next base: position 6,516,552 of record NC_135768.1, read on the forward strand.
ATGTTAGACTTACCAGCACGCAAGAAATACGATGGAATTACTGACACTTGAGCCTTAAATTTTACCAGGTGATTCCGTGTCGACAACGTTCTGAGCGTTATACTGCTACGAAAACACTGGTCGCTCGCAAATGTAAAAGCGCGTCGAAGCAGTAGAGATGTTTCGCATAAGTCCACTCCATACGGTAATAATCTACTTAGGCTCCCGGGTAACGGTCGGCAACGTCTTTCACTTGCAAAGAGATGAATGTCCATTCCATGCCCAAGGAGGGGTGGGATGGGGGTCCGTGGTTGGGGGTTTGAAATGACTGCTCATCACATAACGTTTGTTATTTGTTCGCCAGGATCTCTTAAAACATCACCTGTTAACAATTTTACTAATCAAAGTATCAGCCCCCTTTACTGGCGTCGAGTGACGAGGGTTCAAGTCGAGTGATCAAGTCGTTTCTTTGTTATACAAAGTTTATAACAGTTTTTACGGTCAGCAGTAGTTCATAATGAACTTCTAACGGTCAGTCTTTGAAGGAACAAGTCTGTGCTGGCAAATGTTTGGCA
>NC_135768.1:6517605-6537916 GCF_052425735.1 Oculina patagonica
GACTAGAGAAACAACTTTTTAGCCATTTTCAGCAAAATGCAGGAGTTTGAACAAAACCGCATTTTAAGTCCGATATCAGCACGGTTTGTCATAATCACACTAAAAAAAACACTTTTTAGCCATTTTCAGCAAAGTACAGGAGTTTGTACAAAACAGCGTTTTCAGTCCGATATTAGCACGGTTTGTCATAATCACACCAGATAAACCACTTTTTACCCAATTTCAGCAAAGTGCAGGAGTTTGTACAGAACACCGTTTTCAGTCCGATATGAGCACGGATTGTCATATTCACACTAGATAAACCACTTTATACCCATTTTCAGCAAAGTGCAGGAGTTTGTACAAAACAGCGTTTTCAGTCCGATATCAGCACGGTTTGTCATAATCACACTAAAAAAACACTTTTCAGCCATTTTCAGCAAAGTGCAGGAGTTTGTATAAAACAGCGTTTTCAGTCCGATATCAGCACGGTTTGTCATAATCACACTAAAAAAACACTTTTCAGCCATTTTCAGCAAAGTGCCGGAGTATGTACAGAACAGCGTTTTCAGTCCGATATCAGCACCGTTTTTGTCATAATCAGACTAGAGAAACCACTTTTTAGGCATTTTCAGCAAAGTGCAGCAGTTTGTACAAAACAGAATGGTGCAGGAGTTTGAACAAAACCGCATTTTCAGTCCGATAGCAGCACGGTTTGTCATAATCACACTAAAAAAAACACTTTTTAGCCATTTTCAGCAAAGTGCAGGAGTTTGTACAAAACAGCGTTTTCAGTCCGATATCAGCACGTTTTGTCATATTCACACTAGATAAACCACTTTTTACCCATTTTCAGCAAAGTGCAGGAGTTTGTACAAAACAGCGTTTTCAGTCCGATATCAGCACGGTTTCTCATAATCACACTAAAAAAACACTTTTTAGCCATTTTCAGCGAAGTGCAGGAGTTTGTACAAAACAGCGTTTTCAGTCCGATATCAGCACGGTTTGTCATAATCCCACTAAAAAAACTTTTTAGCCATTTTAAGCAAAGTGCAGGAGTTTGTACAGAACAGCGTTTTCAGTCCGATATCAGCACGGTTTGTCATAATCAGACTAGAGAAACAACTTTTTAGCCATTTTCAGCAAAGTGCAGGAGTTTGTACAAAACAGCGTTTTCAGTCCGATATGAGCACCGTTTTTGTCATAATCAGACTAGAGAAAGGTTTGTCATAATCACACTAAAAAAAAAACACTTTTTAGCCATTTTCAGCAAAGTGCAGGAGTTTGTACAAAACAGCGTTTTCAGTCCGATATTAGCACGGTTTGTCATAATCACACTAGATAAACCACTTTTTACCCATTTTCAGCAAAGTGCAGCAGTTTGTACAGAACAGCGTTTTCAGTTCGATATCAGCACGGTTTGTCATAATCACACCAGATAAACCACTTTTTACCCAATTTCAGCAAAGTGCAGGAGTTTCTACAGAACAGCGTTTTCAGTCCGATATGAGCACGGTTTGTCATATTCACACTAGATAAACCACTTTATACCCATTTTCAGCAAAGTGCAGGAGTTTGTACAAAACAGCGTTTTCAGTCCGATATCAGCACAGTTTGTCATAATCACACTAAAAAAACACTTTTCAGCCATTTTCAGCAAAGTGCAGGAGTTTGTACAAAACAGCGTTTTTAGTCCGATATCAGCACGGTTTGTCATAATCACACTAAAAAAACACTTTTTAGCCATTTTCAGCAAAGTGCAGGAGTTTGTACAAAACAGCGTTTTCAGTCCGATATCAGCACGGTTTGTCATAATCACACTAGATAAACCACTTTTTACCCATTTTCAGCAAAATGCAGGAGTTTGAACAAAACCGCATTTTCAGTCCGATATCAGCACGGTTTGTCATAATCACACTAAAAAAACACTTTTTAGCCATTTTCAGCAAAGTGCAGGAGTTTGTACAAAACAGCGTTTTCAGTCCGATATCAGCACGGTTTGTCATAATCACACCAGATAAACCACTTTTTACCCAATTTCAGCAAAGTGCAGGAGTTTGTACAGAACACCGTTTTCAGTCCGATATGAGCACGGATTGTCATATTCACACTAGATAAACCACTTTATACCCATTTTCAGCAAAGTGCAGGAGTTTGTACAAAACAGCGTTTTCAGTCCGATATCAGCACGGTTTGTCATAATCACACTAAAAAAACACTTTTCAGCCATTTTCAGCAAAGTGCAGGAGTTTGGACAAAACAGCGTTTTCAGTCCGATATCAGCACGGTTTGTCATAATCACACTAAAAAAACACTTTTCAGCCATTTTCAGCAAAGTGCCGGAGTTTGTACAAAACAGCGTTTTCAGTCCGATATCAGCACGGTTTGTCATAATCACACCAGATAAACCACTTTTTACCCAATTTCAGCAAAGTGCAGGAGTTTGTACAGAACACCGTTTTCAGTCCAATATCAGCACGGTTTGTCATAATCACACTAAAAAAACACTTTTTAGCCATTTTCAGCAAAGTGCAGGAGTTTGTACAAAACAGCGTTTTCAGTCCGATATCAGCACGGTTTGTCATAATCGCACTAAAAAAACACTTTTCAGCCATTTTCAGCAAAGTGCCGGAGTATGTACAGAACAGCGTTTTCAGTCCGATATCAGCACCGTTTTTGTCATAATCAGACTAGAGAAACCACTTTTTAGCCATTTTCAGCAAAGTGCAGCAGTTTGTACAAAACAGAATGGTGCAGGAGTTTGAACAAAACCGCATTTTCAGTCCGATAGCAGCACGGTTTGTCATAATCACACTAAAAAAAAAACACTTTTTAGCCATTTTCAGCAAAGTGCAGGAGTTTGTACAAAACAGCGTTTTCAGTCCGATATCAGCACGGTTTGTCATATTCACACTAGATAAACCACTTTTTACCCATTTTCAGCAAAGTGCATGAGTTTGTACAAAACAGCGTTTTCAGTCCGATATCAGCACGGTTTGTCATAATCACACTAAAAAAACACTTTTTAGCCATTTTTAGCAAAGTGCAGGAGTTTGTACAAAACAGCGTGTTCAACCAGAGATTAGTAAGTTTTGTCAATTCCTATGTAGGCAACAACTTTTTAGCCATTTTAAGCAAAATGCAGGAGTTTGTACAGAAAAGCGTTTTCAGTCCGATATCAGCACGGTCTTTGTCATAATCACACTAGAAAAACCACTTTTTAGCCATTTTCAGCAAAGTGCAGGAGTTTGTACAAAACAGCGTTTTCAGTCCGATATCAGCACGGTTTGTCATAATCACACTAAAAAAACACTTTTCAGCCATTTTCAGCAAAGTGCAGGAGTTTGGACAAAACAGCGTTTTCAGTCCGATATCAGCACGGTTTGTCATAATCACACTAAAAAAACACTTTTCAGCCATTTTCAGCAAAGTGCCGGAGTTTGTACAAAACAGCGTTTTCAGTGCGATATCAGCACGGTTTGTCATAATCACACCAGATAAACCACTTTTTACCCAATTTCAGCAAAGTGCAGGAGTTTGTACAGAACACCGTTTTCAGTCCAATATCAGCACGGTTTGTCATAATCGCACTAAAAAAACACTTTTCAGCCATTTTCAGCAAAGTGCCGGAGTATGTACAGAACAGCGTTTTCAGTCCGATATCAGCACCGTTTTTGTCATAATCAGACTAGAGAAACCACTTTTTAGCCATTTTCAGCAAAGTGCAGCAGTTTGTACAAAACAGAATGGTGCAGGAGTTTGAACAAAACCGCATTTTCAGTCCGATAGCAGCACGGTTTGTCATAATCACACTAAAAAAAAAACACTTTTTAGCCATTTTCAGCAAAGTGCAGGAGTTTGTACAAAACAGCGTTTTCAGTCCGATATCAGCACGGTTTGTCATATTCACACTAGATAAACCACTTTTTACCCATTTTCAGCAAAGTGCATGAGTTTGTACAAAACAGCGTTTTCAGTCCGATATCAGCACGGTTTGTCATAATCACACTAAAAAAACACTTTTTAGCCATTTTTAGCAAAGTGCAGGAGTTTGTACAAAACAGCGTGTTCAACCAGAGATTAGTAAGTTTTGTCAATTCCTATGTAGGCAACAACTTTTTAGCCATTTTAAGCAAAATGCAGGAGTTTGTACAGAAAAGCGTTTTCAGTCCGATATCAGCACGGTCTTTGTCATAATCACACTAGAAAAACCACTTTTTAGCCATTTTCAGCAAAGTGCAGGAGTTTGTACAAAACAGCGTTTTCAGTCCGATATCAGCACAGTTTTTGTCATAATCACACTACAAAAACCACTTTTTAGCCATTTTCAGCAAAGCGCAGGAGTTTGTACAAAACAGCGTTTTCAGTCCGATATCAGCACGGTTTGTCATAATCACACTAAAAAACACTTTTTAGCCATTTTCAGCAAAGTTCAGGAGTTTGTACAAAACAGCGTGTTCAACCAGAGATTAGTAAGTTTTTTCAATTCCTATGTAGACAACAACTTTTTAGCCATTTTAAGCAAAATGCAGGAGTTTGTACATAACAGCATTTTCAGTCCGATATCAGCACGGTTTTTGTCATAATCACACTAGAAAAACCACTTTTTAGCGATTTTCAGCAAAGTGCAGGAGTTTGTACAAAGCAGCGTTTTCAGTCCGATATCAGCACAGTTTTTGTCAATTCCTATGTAGGCAACCACTTTTTAGCCATTTTCAGCAAAGTACAGGAGTTTGTACAGAACAGCGTTTTCAGTCCGATATCACCACGGTTTGTCATAATCAGACAAGAGAAACCACTTTTTAGCCATTTTCAGCAAAGTGCCGGAGTTTGTACAAAACAGCGTTTTCAGTCCGATATCAGCACCGTTTTTGTCATAATCAGACTAGAGAAACCACTTTTTAGCCATTTTCAGCAAAGTGCAGGAGTTTGTACAAAACAGAATGGTGCAGGAGTTTGAAGAAAACCGCATTCTCAGTCCGATATCAGCACGGTTTGTCATATTCACACTAAAAAAAAAACACTTTTTAGCCATTTTCAGCAAAGTGCAGGAGTTTGTACAAAACAGCGTTTTCAGTCCGATATCAGCACGGTTTGTCATATTCACACTAGATAAACCACTTTTTACCCATTTTCAGCAAAGTGCATGAGTTTGTACAAAACAGCGTTTTCAGTCCGATATCAGCACGGTTTGTCATAATCACACTAAAAAAAACACTTTTGAGCCATTTTCAGCAAAGTGCCGGAGTTTGTACAAAACAGCGTTTTCAGTCCGATATCAGCACGGTTTGTCATAATCACACCAGATAAACCACTTTTTACCCAATTTCAGCAAAGTGCAGGAGTTTGTACAGAACACCGTTTTCAGTCCAATATCAGCACGGTTTGTCATAATCACACTAAAAAAACACTTTTTAGCCATTTTCAGCAAAGTGCAGGAGTTTGTACAAAACAGCGTTTTCAGTCCGATATCAGCACGGTTTGTCATAATCACACTAAAAAAACACTTTTCAGCCATTTTCAGCAAAGTGCCGGAGTTTGTACAAAACAGCGTTTTCAGTCCGATATCAGCACGGTTTGTCATAATCACACCAGATAAACCACTTTTTACCCAATTTCAGCAAAGTGCAGGAGTTTGTACAGAACACCGTTTTCAGTCCAATATCAGCACGGTTTGTCATAATCACACTAAAAAAACACTTTTTAGCCATTTTCAGCAAAGTGCAGGAGTTTGTACAAAACAGCGTTTTCAGTCCGATATCAGCACGGTTTGTCATAATCGCACTAAAAAAACACTTTTCAGCCATTTTCAGCAAAGTGCCGGAGTATGTACAGAACAGCGTTTTCAGTCCGATATCAGCACCGTTTTTGTCATAATCAGACTAGAGAAACCACTTTTTAGCCATTTTCAGCAAAGTGCAGCAGTTTGTACAAAACAGAATGGTGCAGGAGTTTGAACAAAACCGCATTTTCAGTCCGATAGCAGCACGGTTTGTCATAATCACACTAAAAAAAAAACACTTTTTAGCCATTTTCAGCAAAGTGCAGGAGTTTGTACAAAACAGCGTTTTCAGTCCGATATCAGCACGGTTTGTCATATTCACACTAGATAAACCACTTTTTACCCATTTTCAGCAAAGTGCATGAGTTTGTACAAAACAGCGTTTTCAGTCCGATATCAGCACGGTTTGTCATAATCACACTAAAAAAACACTTTTTAGCCATTTTTAGCAAAGTGCAGGAGTTTGTACAAAACAGCGTGTTCAACCAGAGATTAGTAAGTTTTGTCAATTCCTATGTAGGCAACAACTTTTTAGCCATTTTAAGCAAAATGCAGGAGTTTGTACAGAAAAGCGTTTTCAGTCCGATATCAGCACGGTCTTTGTCATAATCACACTAGAAAAACCACTTTTTAGCCATTTTCAGCAAAGTGCAGGAGTTTGTACAAAACAGCGTTTTCAGTCCGATATCAGCACAGTTTTTGTCATAATCACACTACAAAAACCACTTTTTAGCCATTTTCAGCAAAGCGCAGGAGTTTGTACAAAACAGCGTTTTCAGTCCGATATCAGCACGGTTTGTCATAATCACACTAAAAAACACTTTTTAGCCATTTTCAGCAAAGTTCAGGAGTTTGTACAAAACAGCGTGTTCAACCAGAGATTAGTAAGTTTTTTCAATTCCTATGTAGACAACAACTTTTTAGCCATTTTAAGCAAAATGCAGGAGTTTGTACATAACAGCATTTTCAGTCCGATATCAGCACGGTTTTTGTCATAATCACACTAGAAAAACCACTTTTTAGCCATTTTCAGCAAAGTGCAGGAGTTTGTACAAAGCAGCGTTTTCAGTCCGATATCAGCACAGTTTTTGTCAATTCCTATGTAGGCAACCACTTTTTAGCCATTTTCAGCAAAGTACAGGAGTTTGTACAGAACAGCGTTTTCAGTCCGATATCACCACGGTTTGTCATAATCAGACAAGAGAAACCACTTTTTAGCCATTTTCAGCAAAGTGCCGGAGTTTGTACAAAACAGCGTTTTCAGTCCGATATCAGCACCGTTTTTGTCATAATCAGACTAGAGAAACCACTTTTTAGCCATTTTCAGCAAAGTGCAGGAGTTTGTACAAAACAGAATGGTGCAGGAGTTTGAAGAAAACCGCATTCTCAGTCCGATATCAGCACGGTTCGTCATATTCACACTAAAAAAAAACACTTTTTAGCCATTTTCAGCAAAGTGCAGGAGTTTGTACAAAACAGCGTTTTCAGTCCGATATCAGCACGGTTTGTCATATTCACACTAGATAAACCACTTTTTACCCATTTTCAGCAAAGTGCATGAGTTTGTACAAAACAGCGTTTTCAGTCCGATATCAGCACGGTTTGTCATAATCACACTAAAAAAAACACTTTTGAGCCATTTTCAGCAAAGTGCCGGAGTTTGTACAAAACAGCGTTTTCAGTCCGATATCAGCACGGTTTGTCATAATCACACCAGATAAACCACTTTTTACCCAATTTCAGCAAAGTGCAGGAGTTTGTACAGAACACCGTTTTCAGTCCAATATCAGCACGGTTTGTCATAATCACACTAAAAAAACACTTTTTAGCCATTTTCAGCAAAGTGCAGGAGTTTGTACAAAACAGCGTTTTCAGTCCGATATCAGCACGGTTTGTCATATTCACACTAGATAAACCACTTTTTACCCATTTTCAGCAAAGTGCAGGAGTTTGTACAAAACAGCGTTTTCAGTCCGATATCAGCACGGTTTGTCATAATCACACTAAAAAAACTTTTTAGCCATTTTCAGCAAAGTGCAGGAGTTTGTACAAAACAGCGTTTTCAGTCCGATATCAGCACGGTTTGTCATAGTCACACTAAAAAAACTTTTTAGCCATTTTCAGCAAAGTGCAGGAGTTTGTACAGAACAGCGTTTTCAGTCCGATATCAGCACGGTTTGTCATAATCACACTAGAGAAACAACTTTTTAGCCATTTTCAGCAAAGTGCCGGAGTTTGTACAAAACAGCGTTTTCAGTCCGATATCAGCACCGTTTTTGTCATAATCAGACTAGAGAAACCGCTTTTTAGCCATTTTCAGCAAAGTGCAGGAGTTTGTACAAAACAGAATGGTGCAGGAGTTTGAAGAAAACCGCATTCTCAGTCCGATATCAGCACGGTTTGTCATAATCACACTAAAAAAAAACACTTTTTAGCCATTTTCAGCAAAGTGCAGGAGTTTGTACAAAACAGCGTTTTCAGTCCGATATCAGCACGGTTTGTCATATTCACACTAGATAAACCACTTTTTCCCATTTTCAGCAAAGTGCATGAGTTTGTACAAAACAGCGTTTTCAGTCCGATATCAGCACGGTTTGTCATAATCACACTAAAAAAACACTTTTGAGCCATTTTCAGCAAAGTGCAGGAGTTTGTACAAAACAGCGTGTTCAACCAGAGATTAGTAAGTTTTGTCAATTCCTATGTAGGCAACAACTTTTTAGCCATTTTAAGCAAAATGCAGGAGTTTGTACAGAACAGCGTTTTCAGTCCGATATCAGCACGGTGTTTGTCATAATCACACTAGAAAAACCACTTTTTAGCCATTTTCAGCAAAGTGCAGGAGTTTGTACAAAACAGCGTTTTCAGTCCGATATCAGCACAGTTTTTGTCATAATCACACTACAAAAACCACTTTTTAGCCATTTTCAGCAAAGCGCAGGAGTTTGTACAAAACAGCGTTTTCAGTCCGATATCAGCACGGTTTGTCATAATCACACTAAAAAACACTTTTTAGCCATTTTCAGCAAAGTGCAGGAGTTTGTACAAAACAGCGTGTTCAACCAGAGATTAGTAAGTTTTGTCAATTCCTATGTAGACAACAACTTTTTAGCCATTTTAAGCAAAATGCAGGAGTTTGTACATAACAGCATTTTCAGTCCGATATCAGCACGGTTTTTGTCATAATCACACTAGAAAAACCACTTTTTAGCCATTTTCAGCAAAGTGCAGGAGTTTGTACAAAACAGCGTTTTCAGTCCGATATCAGCACAGTTTTTGTCAATTCCTATGTAGGCAACCACTTTTTAGCCATTTTCAGCAAAGTACAGGAGTTTGTACAGGACAGCGTTTTCAGTCCGATATCACCACGGTTTGTCATAATCAGACAAGAGAAACCACTTTTAAGCCATTTTCAGCAAAGTGCCGGAGTTTGTACAAAACAGCGTTTTCAGTCCGATATCAGCACCGTTTTTGTCATAATCAGACTAGAGAAACCACTTTTTAGCCATTTTCAGCAAAGTGCAGGAGTTTGTACAAAACAGAATGGTGCAGGAGTTTGAAGAAAACCGCATTCTCAGTCCGATATCAGCACGGTTTGTCATAATCACACTAAAAAAAAAACACTTTTTAGCCATTTTCAGCAAAGTGCAGGAGTTTGTACAAAACAGCGTTTTCAGTCCGATATCAGCACGGTTTGTCATATTCACACTAGATAAACCACTTTTTACCCATTTTCAGCAAAGTGCATGAGTTTGTACAAAACAGCGTTTTCAGTCCGATATCAGCACGGTTTGTCATAATCACACTAAAAAAACACTTTTGAGCCATTTTCAGCAAAGTGCAGGAGTTTGTACAAAACAGCTTGTTCAACCAGAGATTAGTAAGTTTTGTCAATTCCTATGTAGGCAACAACTTTTTAGCCATTTTAAGCAAAATGCAGGAGTTTGTACACAACAGCGTTGTCAGTGCGATATCAGCACGGTTTTTGTCATAATCACACTAGAAAAACCACTTTTTAGCCATTTTCAGCAAAGTGCAGGAGTTTGTACAAAACAGCGTTTTCAGTCCGATATCAGCACAGTTTTTGTCATAATCACACTACAAAAACCACTTTTTAGCCATTTTCAGCAAAGCGCAGGAGTTTGTACAAAACAGCGTTTTCAGTCCGATATCAGCACGGTTTGTCATAATCACACAAAAAAACACTTTTTAGCCATTTTCAGCAAAGTGCAGGAGTTTGTACAAAACAGCGTGTTCAACCAGAGATTAGTAAGTTTTTTCAATTCCTATGTAGACAACAACTTTTTAGCCATTTTAAGCAAAATGCAGGAGTTTGTACATAACAGCATTTTCAGTCCGATATCAGCACGGTTTTTGTCATAATCACACTAGAAAAACCACTTTTTAGCCATTTTCAGCAAAGTGCAGGAGTTTGTACAAAACAGCGTTTTCAGTCCGATATCAGCACAGTTTTTGTCAATTCCTATGTAGGCAACCACTTTTTAGCCATTTTCAGCAAAGTACAGGAGTTTGTACAGAACAGCGTTTTCAGTCCGATATCACCACGGTTTGACATAATCAGACAAGAGAAACCACTTTTTAGCCATTTTCAGCAAAGTGCCGGAGTTTGTACAGAACAGCGTTTTCAGTCCGATATCAGCACCGTTTTTCTCATAATCAGACTAGAGAAACCACTTTTTAGCCATTTTCAGCATAGTGCAGGAGTTTGTACCAAACAGAATGGTGCAGGAGTTTGAAGAAAACCGCATTTTCAGTCCGATATCAGCACGGTTTGTCATAATCACACTAAAAAAACACTTTTTAGCCATTTTCAGCGAAGTGCAGGAGTTTGTACAAAACACCGTTTTCAGTCCGATATCAGCACGGTTTGTCATATTCACACTAGATAAACCACTTTTTACCCATTTTCAGCAAAGTGCAGGAATTTGTACAAAACAGCGTTTTCAGTCCGATATCAGCACGGTTTGTCATAATCAGACTAGAGAAACAACTTTTTAGCCATTTTCAGCAAAATGCAGGAGTTTGAACAAAACCGCATTTTTAGTCCGATATCAGCACGGTTTGTCATAATCACACTAAAAAAAACACTTTTTAGCCATTTTCAGCAAAGTGCAGGAGTTTGTACAAAACAGCGTTTTCAGTCCGATATCAGCACGGTTTGTCATAATCACACCAGATAAACCACTTTTTACCTAATTTCAGCAAAGTGCAGGAGTTTGTACAGAACACCGTTTTCAGTCCGATATGAGCACGGATTGTCATATTCACACTAGATAAACCACTTTATACCCATTTTCAGCAAAGTGCAGGAGTTTGTACAAAACAGCGTTTTCAGTCCGATATCAGCACGGTTTGTCATAATCACACTAAAAAAACACTTTTCAGCCATTTTCAGCAAAGTGCAGGAGTTTGTATAAAACAGCGTTTTCAGTCCGATATCAGCACGGTTTGTCATAATCACACTAAAAAAACACTTTTCAGCCATTTTCAGCAAAGTGCCGGAGTATGTACAGAACAGCGTTTTCAGTCCGATATCAGCACCGTTTTTGTCATAATCAGACTAGAGAAACCACTTTTTAGCCATTTTCAGCAAGGTTAACAAGTTTGTAGAAAACAGTCTTTTCATTCCGAAAATAGAACGGTTTGTCATAATCACACTAGAAAAACCACTTTTTAGCCATTTTCAGCAAAGTGCAGGAGTTTGTACAAAACAGCGTTTTCAACCAGAGATCAGCACCGTTTTTGTCATAATCAGACTAGAGAAACCACTTTTTAGCCATTTTCAGCAAAGTGCAGCAGTTTGTACAGAACAGCGTTTTCAGTCCGATATCAGCACGGTTTGTCATATTCACACTAGATAAACCACTTTTTACCCATTTTCAGCAAAGTGCAGGAGTTTGTACAAAACAGCGTTTTCTGTCCGATATCAGCACGGTTTGTCATAATCACACTAGATAAACCACTTTTTACCCATTTTCAGCAAAGTGCAGCAGTTTGTACAGAACAGCGTTTTCAGTCCGATATCAGCACGGTTTGTCATATTCACACTAGATAAACCACTTTTTAGCCATTTTCAGCAAAGTGCAGGAGTTTGTACAAAACAGCGTTTTCTGTCCGATATCAGCACGGTTTGTCATAATCACACTAAAAAACAATTTTTAGCCATTTTCAGCAAAGTGCAGGAGTTTGTACAAAACAGCGTGTTTAACCAGAGATTAGTAATTTTTGTCAATTCCTATGTAGGCAACCACTTTTTAGCCATTTTCAGCAAATTACAAAAGTTTGTACAGAACAGCGTTTTTAGTCCGATATCACCACGGTTTGTCATAATCAGACAAGAGAAACCACTTTTTAGCCATTTTCAGCAAAGTGCCGGAGTTTGTACAGAACAGCGTTTTCAGTCCGATATCAGCACCGTTTTTGTCATAATCAGACTAAAGAAACCACTTTTTAGCCATTTTCAGCAAAGTGCAGCAGTTTGTACAGAACAGCGTTTTCAGTCCGATATCAGCACGGTTTGTCATATTCACACTAGATAAACCACTTTTTACCCATTTTCAGCAAAGTGCAGGAGTTTGTACAAAACAGCGTTTTCTGTCCGATATCAGCACGGTTTGTCATAATCACACTAGATAAACCACTTTTTACCCATATTCAGCAAACTGCAGGAGTTTGTACAGAACAGCGTTTTCAGTCCGATATCAGCACGGTTTGTCATATTCACACTAGATAACCCACTTTTTACCCAATTTCAGCAAAGTGCAGGAGTTTGTACAGAACAGCGTTTTCAGTCCGATATGAGCACGGTTTGTCATATTCACACTAGATAAACCACTTTATACCCATTTTCAGCAAAGTGCAGGAGTTTGTACAAAACAGCGTTTTCAGTCCGATATCAGCACGGTTTGTCATAATCACACTAAAAAAAACACTTTTCAGCCATTTTCAGCAAAGTGCAGGAGTTTGTACAAAACAGCGTTTTCAGTCCGATATCAGCACGGTTTGTCATAATCACACTAAAAAAACACTTTTTAGCCATTTTCAGCAAAGTGCAGGAGTTTGTACAAAACAGCGTTTTCAGTCCGATATCAGCACGGTTTGTCATAATCACACTAAAAAAAACTTTTAAGCCATTTTCAGCAAAGTGCAGGAGTTTGTACAAAACAGCGTTTTCAGTCCGATATCAGCACGGTTTGTCATAATCACACTAGATAAACCACTTTTTACCCATTTTCAGCAAAGTGCAGGAGTTTGTACAGAATAGCGTTTTCAGTCCGATATGAGCACGGTTTGTCATATTCACACTAGATAAACCACTTTATACCCATTTTCAGCAAAGTGCAGGAGTTTGTACAAAACATCGTTTTCAGTCCGATATCAGCACGGTTTGTCATAATCACACTAAAAAAACACTTTTCAGCCATTTTCAGCAAAGTGCAGGAGTTTGTACAAAACAGCGTTTTCAGTCCGATATCAGCACGGTTTGTCATAATCACACTAAAAAAACACTTTTTAGCCATTTTCAGCAAAGCGCAGGAGTTTGTACAAAACAGCGTTTTCAGTCCGATATCAGCACGGTTTGTCATAATCACACTAAAAAACACTTTTTAGCCATTTTCAGCAAAGTGCAGGAGTTTGTACAAAACAGCGTGTTCAACCAGAGATTAGTAAGTTTTGTCAATTCCTATGTAGGCAACCACTTTTTAGCCATTTTCAGCACTTACAGGAGTTTGTACAGAACAGCGTTTTCAGTCCGATATCAGCACCGTTTTTGTCATATTCAGACTAGAGAAACCACTTTTTAGCCATTTTCAGCAAAGTGCAGGAGTTTGTACAAAACAGAATGGTGCAGGAGTTTGAACAAAACCGCATTTTCAGTCCGATAGCAGCACGGTTTGTCATAATCACACTACAAAAAACACTTTTTAGCCATTTTCAGCAAAGTGCAGGAGTTTGTACAAAACAGCGTTTTCAGTCCGATATCAGCACGGTATGTCATATTCACACTAGATAAACCACTTTTTACCCATTTTCAGCAAAGTGCAGGAGTTTGTACAAAACAGCGTTTTCAGTCCGATATCAGCACGGTTTGTCATAATCACACTAAAAAACACTTTTTAGCCATTTTCAGCGAAGTGAAGGAGTTTGTACAAAACAGCGTTTTCAGTCCGATATCAGCACGGTTTGTCATATTCACACTAGATAAACCACTTTTTACCCATTTTCAGCAAAGTGCAGGAGTTTGTACAAAACAGCGTTTTCATTCCGATATCAGCACGGTTTGTCATAATCAGACTAGAGAAACAACTTTTTAGCCATTTTCAGCAAAATGCAGGAGTTTGAACAAAACCGCATTTTAAGTCCGATATCAGCACGGTTTGTCATAATCACACTAAAAAAAACACTTTTTAGCCATTTTCAGCAAAGTGCAGGAGTTTGTACAAAACAGCGTTTTCAGTCCGATATCAGCACGGTTTGTCATAATCACACCAGATAAACCACTTTTTACCCAATTTCAGCAAAGTGCAGGAGTTTGTACAGAACACCGTTTTCAGTCCGATATGAGCACGGATTATCATATTCACACTAGATAAACCACTTTATACCCATTTTCAGCAAAGTGCAGGAGTTTGTACAAAACAGCGTTTTCAGTCCGATATCAGCACGGTTTGTCATAATCACACCAGATAAACCACTTTTTACCTAATTTCAGCAAAGTGCAGGAGTTTGTACAGAACACCGTTTTCAGTCCGATATGAGCACGGATTGTCATATTCACACTAGATAAACCACTTTATACCCATTTTCAGCAAAGTGCAGGAGTTTGTACAAAACAGCGTTTTCAGTCCGATATCAGCACGGTTTGTCATAATCACACTAAAAAAACACTTTTCAGCCATTTTCAGCAAAGTGCAGGAGTTTGTATAAAACAGCGTTTTCAGTCCGATATCAGCACGGTTTGTCATAATCACACTAAAAAAACACTTTTCAGCCATTTTCAGCAAAGTGCCGGAGTATGTACAGAACAGCGTTTTCAGTCCGATATCAGCACCGTTTTTGTCATAATCAGACTAGAGAAACCACTTTTTAGCCATTTTCAGCAAGGTGAACAAGTTTGTAGAAAACAGTCTTTTCATTCCGAAAATAGAACGGTTTGTCATAATCACACTAGAAAAACCACTTTTTAGCCATTTTCAGCAAAGTGCAGGAGTTTGTACAAAACAGCGTTTTCAACCAGAGATCAGCACCGTTTTTGTCATAATCAGACTAGAGAAACCACTTTTTAGCCATTTTCAGCAAAGTGCAGCAGTTTGTACAGAACAGCGTTTTCAGTCCGATATCAGCACGGTTTGTCATATTCACACTAGATAAACCACTTTTTACCCATTTTCAGCAAAGTGCAGGAGTTTGTACAAAACAGCGTTTTCTGTCCGATATCAGCACGGTTTGTCATAATCACACTAGATAAACCACTTTTTACCCATTTTCAGCAAAGTGCAGCAGTTTGTACAGAACAGCGTTTTCAGTCCGATATCAGCACGGTTTGTCATATTCACACTAGATAAACCACTTTTTAGCCATTTTCAGCAAAGTGCAGGAGTTTGTACAAAACAGCGTTTTCTGTCCGATATCAGCACGGTTTGTCATAATCACACTAAAAAACAATTTTTAGCCATTTTCAGCAAAGTGCAGGAGTTTGTACAAAACAGCGTGTTCAACCAGAGATTAGTAATTTTTGTCAATTCCTATGTAGGCAACCACTTTTTAGCCATTTTCAGCAAATTACAAAAGTTTGTACAGAACAGCGTTTTTAGTCCGATATCACCACGGTTTGTCATAATCAGACAAGAGAAACCACTTTTTAGCCATTTTCAGCAAAGTGCCGGAGTTTGTACAGAACAGCGTTTTCAGTCCGATATCAGCACCGTTTTTGTCATAATCAGACTAAAGAAACCACTTTTTAGCCATTTTCAGCAAAGTGCAGCAGTTTGTACAGAACAGCGTTTTCAGTCCGATATCAGCACGGTTTGTCATATTCACACTAGATAAACCACTTTTTACCCATTTTCAGCAAAGTGCAGGAGTTTGTACAAAACAGCGTTTTCTGTCCGATATCAGCACGGTTTGTCATAATCACACTAGATAAACCACTTTTTACCCATTTTCAGCAAAGTGCAGGAGTTTGTACAGAACAGCGTTTTCAGTCCGATATCAGCACGGTTTGTCATATTCACACTAGATAACCCACTTTTTACCCAATTTCAGCAAAGTGCAGGAGTTTGTACAGAACAGCGTTTTCAGTCCGATATGAGCACGGTTTGTCATATTCACACTAGATAAACCACTTTATACCCATTTTCAGCAAAGTGCAGGAGTTTGTACAAAACAGCGTTTTCAGTCCGATA
Organism: Oculina patagonica; assembly: GCF_052425735.1. NCBI lineage: Eukaryota > Metazoa > Cnidaria > Anthozoa > Scleractinia > Oculinidae > Oculina > Oculina patagonica. The sequence goes on from NC_135768.1 coordinate 6,533,794, forward strand.
TCAGCACGGTTTGTCATAATCACACTAAAAAAACACTTTTCAGCCATTTTCAGCAAAGTGCAGGAGTTTGTACAAAACAGCGTTTTCAGTCCGATATCAGCACGGTTTGTCATAATCACACTAAAAAAACACTTTTTAGCCATTTTCAGCAAAGTGCAGGAGTTTGTACAAAACAGCGTTTTCAGTCCGATATCAGCACGGTTTGTCATAATCACACTAAAAAAAAACTTTTAAGCCATTTTCAGCAAAGTGCAGGAGTTTGTACAAAACAGCGTTTTCAGTCCGATATCAGCACGGTTTGTCATAATCACACTAGATAAACCACTTTTTACCCATTTTCAGCAAAGTGCAGGAGTTTGTACAGAACAGCGTTTTCAGTCCGATATGAGCACGGTTTGTCATATTCACACTAGATAAACCACTTTATACCCATTTTCAGCAAAGTGCAGGAGTTTGTACAAAACATCGTTTTCAGTCCGATATCAGCACGGTTTGTCATAATCACACTAAAAAAACACTTTTCAGCCATTTTCAGCAAAGTGCAGGAGTTTGTACAAAACAGCGTTTTCAGTCCGATATCAGCACGGTTTGTCATAATCACACTAAAAAAACACTTTTTAGCCATTTTCAGCAAAGCGCAGGAGTTTGTACAAAACAGCGTTTTCAGTCCGATATCAGCACGGTTTGTCATAATCACACTAAAAAACACTTTTTAGCCATTTTCAGCAAAGTGCCGGAGTTTGTACAGAACAGCGTTTTCAGTCCGATATCAGCACCGTTTTTGTCATAATCAGACTAAAGAAACCACTTTTTAGCCATTTTCAGCAAAGTGCAGCAGTTTGTACAGAACAGCGTTTTCAGTCCGATATGAGCACGGTTTGTCATATTCACACTAGATAAACCACTTTATACCCATTTTCAGCAAAGTGCAGGAGTTTGTACAAAACAGCGTTTTCAGTCCGATATCAGCACGGTTTGTCATAATCACACTAAAAAAACACTTTTCAGCCATTTTCAGCAAAGTGCAGGAGTTTGTACAAAACAGCGTTTTCAGTCCGATATCAGCACGGTTTGTCATAATCACACTAAAAAAACACTTTTTAGCCATTTTCAGCAAAGTGCAGGAGTTTGTACAAAACAGCGTTTTCAGTCCGATATCAGCACGGTTTGTCATAATCACACTAAAAAAAAACTTTTAAGCCATTTTCAGCAAAGTGCAGGAGTTTGTACAAAACAGCGTTTTCAGTCCGATATCAGCACGGTTTGTCATAATCACACTAGATAAACCACTTTTTACCCATTTTCAGCAAAGTGCAGGAGTTTGTACAGAACAGCGTTTTCAGTCCGATATGAGCACGGTTTGTCATATTCACACTAGATAAACCACTTTATACCCATTTTCAGCAAAGTGCAGGAGTTTGTACAAAACATCGTTTTCAGTCCGATATCAGCACGGTTTGTCATAATCACACTAAAAAAATACTTTTCAGCCATTTTCAGCAAAGTGCAGGAGTTTGTACAAAACAGCGTTTTCAGTCCGATATCAGCACGGTTTGTCATAATCACACTAAAAAAACACTTTTTAGCCATTTTCAGCAAAGCGCAGGAGTTTGTACAAAACAGCGTTTTCAGTCCGATATCAGCACGGTTTGTCATAATCACACTAAAAAACACTTTTTAGCCATTTTCAGCAAAGTGCCGGAGTTTGTACAGAACAGCGTTTTCAGTCCGATATCAGCACCGTTTTTGTCATAATCAGACTAAAGAAACCACTTTTTAGCCATTTTCAGCAAAGTGCAGCAGTTTGTACAGAACAGCGTTTTCAGTCCGATATCAGCACGGTTTGTCATATTCACACTAGATAAACCACTTTTTACCCATTTTCAGCAAAGTGCAGGAGTTTGTACAAAACAGCGTTTTCTGTCCGATATCAGCACGGTTTGTCATAATCACACTAGATAAACCACTTTTTACCCATTTTCAGCAAAGTGCAGGAGTTTGTACAGAACAGCGTTTTCAGTCCGATATCAGCACGGTTTGTCATATTCACACTAGATAACCCACTTTTTACCCAATTTCAGCAAAGTGCAGGAGTTTGTACAGAACAGCGTTTTCAGTCCGATATGAGCACGGTTTGTCATATTCACACTAGATAAACCACTTTATACCCATTTTCAGCAAAGTGCAGGAGTTTGTACAAAACAGCGTTTTCAGTCCGATATCAGCACGGTTTGTCATAATCACACTAAAAAAACACTTTTCAGCCATTTTCAGCAAAGTGCAGGAGTTTGTACAAAACAGCGTTTTCAGTCCGATATCAGCACGGTTTGTCATAATCACACTAAAAAAACACTTTTTAGCCATTTTCAGCAAAGTGCAGGAGTTTGTACAAAACAGCGTTTTCAGTCCGATATCAGCACGGTTTGTCATAATCACACTAAAAAAAACTTTTAAGCCATTTTCAGCAAAGTGCAGGAGTTTGTACAAAACAGCGTTTTCAGTCCGATATCAGCACGGTTTGTCATAATCACACTAGATAAACCACTTTTTACCCATTTTCAGCAAAGTGCAGGAGTTTGTACAGAACAGCGTTTTCAGTCCGATATGAGCACGGTTTGTCATATTCACACTAGATAAACCACTTTATACCCATTTTCAGCAAAGTGCAGGAGTTTGTACAAAACATCGTTTTCAGTCCGATATCAGCACGGTTTGTCATAATCACACTAAAAAAACACTTTTCAGCCATTTTCAGCAAAGTGCAGGAGTTTGTACAAAACAGCGTTTTCAGTCCGATATCAGCACGGTTTGTCATAATCACACTAAAAAAACACTTTTTAGCCATTTTCAGCAAAGCGCAGGAGTTTGTACAAAACAGCGTTTTCAGTCCGATATCAGCACGGTTTGTCATAATCACACTAAAAAACACTTTTTAGCCATTTTCAGCAAAGTGCAGGAGTTTGTACAAAACAGCGTGTTCAACCAGAGATTAGAAAGTTTTGTCAATTCCTATGTAGGCAACCACTTTTTAGCCATTTTCAGCACTTACAGGAGTTTGTACAGAACAGCGTTTTCAGTCCGATATCAGCACCGTTTTTGTCATATTCAGACTAGAGAAACCACTTTTTATACATTTTCAGCAAAGTGCAGGAGTTTGTACAAAACAGAATGGTGCAGGAGTTTGAACAAAACCGCATTTTCAGTCCGATATCAGCACGGTTTGTCATAATCACACTACAAAAAACACTTTTTAGCCATTTTCAGCAAAGTGCAGGAGTTTGTACAAAACAGCGTTTTCAGTCCGATATCAGCACGGTATGTCATATTCACACTAGATAAACCACTTTTTACCCATTTTCAGCAAAGTGCAGGAGTTTGTACAAAACAGCGTTTTCAGTCCGATATCAGCACGGTTTGTCATAATCACACTAAAAAACACTTTTTAGCCATTTTCAGCGAAGTGAAGGAGTTTGTACAAAACAGCGTTTTCAGTCCGATATCAGCACGGTTTGTCATATTCACACTAGATAAACCACTTTTTACCCATTTTCAGCAAAGTGCAGGAGTTTGTACAAAACAGCGTTTTCATTCCGATATCAGCACGGTTTGTCATAATCAGACTAGAGAAACAACTTTTTAGCCATTTTCAGCAAAATGCAGGAGTTTGAACAAAACCGCATTTTAAGTCCGATATCAGCACGGTTTGTCATAATCACACTAAAAAAAACACTTTTTAGCCATTTTCAGCAAAGTGCAGGAGTTTGTACAAAACAGCGTTTTCAGTCCGATATCAGCACGGTTTGTCATAATCACACCAGATAAACCACTTTTTACCCAATTTCAGCAAAGTGCAGGAGTTTGTACAGAACACCGTTTTCAGTCCGATATGAGCACGGATTATCATATTCACACTAGATAAACCACTTTATACCCATTTTCAGCAAAGTGCAGGAGTTTGTACAAAACAGCGTTTTCAGTCCGATATCAGCACGGTTTGTCATAATCACACTAAAAAAACACTTTTCAGCCATTTTCAGCAAAGTGCAGGAGTTTGTATAAAACAGCGTTTTCAGTCCGATATCAGCACGGTTTGTCATAATCACACTAAAAAAACACTTTTCAG
>NC_135768.1:6538416-6553340 GCF_052425735.1 Oculina patagonica
ATCATCATCATCATCATCATCATCATCATCATCATTTTTATCGTCATTATCAAATATAACAACAGCACTGATACACTTTTCGACGATTTTTACTGGTCTCTACTATGGTTGAATAAATCGCGCGCCTTGCCCCTGTCCTTAGCTTGTGTTTACTTTTAATAATATGTTATGTACAAGACTTGGTTTTGTGTTAATATCAGTAAAAATCTTTTGGAGAGGAATCGAAATTCACGCGTGTGTACATGTGGCGTTTTGTTTTAATTACAGGAACTACAAGATCATCTTAACACATGCGAACACTTCCCAGTAAAGTGCCCTAACAACTGCGAAGCAGTAATTTCTCGGGGAATGGTGAGTATCTTATCTCACAGTCAATCATTTAGTGATTTCGTAACTCGTTCTTAGAAATTGTGAATTATAAATGCATCCAGTTTTTTCTTGTCAGTCATCAAAATTTCATTTCTGTAACATCACAGAAATCTACCAATCCAGATATATGTACCGTATCATAATTTCCAGTTTCATGTTCAATTTCTACAACAGAATTGGCGCAAGTCATGATTAAAAGAAGACTTAACCTGTTGAAAACACAAAAAATAATGTTTTATTTGTATTTGCTTTGGAAACTTGGAAAGGTGTATATTAAGTTTTATACCATGCCGTCAACGAAATAGCTGGGGAGCTCAAATATTTCAAAACTTTTTGGGTGTTTTTAATAAAACAATTATTCCACTCGCGCTTGATGGATATGAGATCGTTATAGCTATCTACCAACTCATATCCAACGCGCGCTCGTGGAATAATTGTTAAGTATACCACTCGAAAGCGTTGCATAAGGGCCGAATCGCACTAGCGGACAAATTTTGTAACAATTGGTAGATTTCATCATGAATGTGTCACTTGTTACAGAAAACAACTGAAGTGCGAATACGTTTTTTGAGACCTAGAACTTGTCTAACAATTCAGGAAAACAAAGAAGCAGTTGTGTTATGATTGGTCCGGTTGCACGCGCGATTCATTTTGTCAAACAATCGCAAAAACAAGTGCGAACGACTTGTTGGACAAGGGCAAATTTTGTCAAGACGGACAAATCTTAAAAGAAGTCGTTGTCCTGCCTCAAGGCAGGACAATTCATGACAAGTCGCATTCTCATCCCTCCTGTAACGCAGATAACAATACGTTGTTGATTGGCTATTGTGTTTGCCCCAAATCTGCCCTAAAAACAACACGCACTCAAAAATTGTTGCGGTAGTATGCGCCGTGATGTGGCTTTCACAATCAGAGTTCAGCCGCAAAATCTTTCCGCGATAGGCAAAAAATGTTTATTAATATATTTTTTTTTACTAATGTTTTTGCCCAATGTAAGAATGAGGCGACTCATTATTATGTCGCTGCATGAGAACATGTGTACTTTAAATGCAAATTGTTTTAGAATTTTTTACCGCATGGTACTGCATATTTGATGTTTGCCCAAGACGGCCGTGCTGAGAAATGTACAGGGATGCCAGAAGCACGTGCAAAGCTATTGTACTGATAATTTCACCTTTTGTTCTCTTCAAGATGTCTCTGACTTGTCGCGACAATTTTGTTTTTGTGAACAATGTCATGACATTTCAAACTTGTCCGCTAGTGCGATTCGGCCCTAACTAGTATATACCATTAGTATAACTTTTGTCTGGGCCAAGAGATCGAAAGAGACACACAAGTTTCTCAGTCACTCAGATTTTTACAAGCTGTTAAACGGCGTGAATCAAATGCTCTCATGTTATCGTTTTCTTACAGGTTCCAAAACACATTGACGACGATTGTCCGCTGACCAAAATCCCATGTCCATATGCTCGTATGAGCTGCCCCAAAAAGGTAACCTTTTTTGATTGTCTTTAATCAGTTTTTCTCTAAACTACATCGCTTTTATTCAAATATGCCTGGTTTTAACAACGCATAATCATTAGCCAACGTAGAATTAGAATTGGAAAAATAGAAATTATTTGAATTAAATTCTTCCCGAAAAGTGGGATGGATACGACGCCCGGGGGTTAGTACTCAACAAAGTTTTATACGGGGAGGCTCCGCCCTGAGGTCCAAAACCTTACCTTTTGTGACAATCTTATCAGAAAGGATAACCTGGTTCCATACCGAATGGTACTACTTTCACATATGCATACCTGCAGTATACAAAGGAATGGCAAAACCTGATTTAGCCAATAATCAAGTGTCTTTCAGTCGTAACTTTTCACTTGAGAAATCTTTTAAAATACGTAGCCGGATAAATCAGCCGCTAGGTGTGTTCTCCCAAGATATTTTGAAAGGCCCCTTTGAGTGACAAGTTTTTGCTACCGATCTCATTTTTCTCACTCGTGGAACCCCTTTCCTTTTTTATACCACCACCCTGAAAAAGATACCCCTCTGATTCGGAGCTTCCCCGTATAGACGTTTAAGGTGTAAATCCACCCTGGGTACATCGCCTAAACGCTTGAATTTAAATAATGAATAAGCATATCAGCCTCGGGCAGTCAAGCAAAAAAATAGATAAAATCATTTAACGGAAACGAAAAGGGTATAAGTATTAATCAGTAGTTGTGTTGGAGTAAGAACTTTTTTAGACTATGGTATTTTATTTGCAGGTACAGAGAGATCAACTTGAATCACATCTTTTTTTTGAAACTAGAAGTCACCTCGATTTAGCTTGCTTTGAACTTAATGACACCCAGGAGAAACTTCAGGAGAAAACAATACAACTTGACGGACTAGAAGAGAGAGTCGATGTTATTCAACAGCAGCATCAATACAATGTAAATTTCCTTCAGCAGGAATACCAACAGAAATTTGATATCCTTCAAAATCAGCTTGAACAAAAAGTAAACACTACCCAAACAAAACTCCAGCAGAAACTTAAAAGGGGGCGCAAGATATTTTTTGTTTGCTTGTTGCTGTCGCTTGTGTGTTTAATGTTATACCTGACGAGACTTGAAGATAGAGTCCAAAATAATCTAGAAGAGAAAATAAGTGTTATTCACCTCCTGCATGAAAAGAATGCGACAATGGTAAAGAAGGATTTTGAAGGCAAAGTAGATTCGTTAAAAACGAAACTTGAAGAGAAAGTAAATGCTATTCAGAGTCAACATGAAAAGAATGTGAAAAGGGTGAAAATGGTAAAGAAGAATCTAAAAGACAAAGTGGATTCGTTAAATGCCCTTCTAAGGTTAACAGCGGAATCCCGTATGTTCACCTGGAAGATAACAAGCTTTGCAAATAAATCGAGACAAGCAAAGGACAAAGTAAAAAAGTACGTAGAAAGTGATCCATTTTACATGTATGGATACAAATTTAAGTTACGAATGTATCCAAATGGGTATGGAATTGGAGAGAACACTCACCTCTCCATATATATCGTAATAATGAAAGGTGGATATGACGCCATATTATCCTGGCCTTTTAAAAAGAAAGTGAAGTTGACATTGATTGATCAACAAGAAAACCTTGTCGAACAGAAAAACGTCATTGCGCAGTTCATACCGGATAATAGGCCAAAGGAAGAAGAAAACGCTGGGTACAGGTTTTCCAAGTTTATATCTCAGGAGGAAATAAATTCAAGGCGTTACCTTGTGAATGACACTTTGCTTTTTCTGGTTAAAGAAGCTGTTCAAGAGTACTTTATTTAACAAATTGCTCAACTTAGAGCATGCAACTTGTTTTACTGAACATAACATTCTCAGCAAATATTAAAAAAAATTATATCAGTAGCTGTCGCAGAGAGCTGCAGGTTGTTGTCGGCTGTTTATGCATGCTGTAAAGGCCAGGTCCCTCTTTAAACTGAAACTTTTTGATGAATATTTTGGCTTTTGCTTCAAATTGTAAGCAAAAGTCACTGCAGTCTGTGTAGTCTTTAGTTTATTATAAGGCAAAAACTCTATACTTTATAATGTTCTGGCGCCCCTATTTTTGTTTTTGAAAAAAGTTGGCTCGCCCTCCCAGGGTCACTTTACTTTCAAAGCAAGTAATCCTCCACCCATGTTGATCGCCCGCTTCCAAGCAAACTTTGTGATTTCTAATGTAAATGGATTGCTGCTGTTTACAAAGGAATGTATGAATAATTGCCTCGCTTTGGGTTTCTCGGTATGGCGTATATAACAAAACTTTTTATAGATCGTTTTAATACTTGTGTAACGAAAAAAACAAAAGTTCTAGAATTGTCCAGCAGAATACTCTAATCCAGTTGTTAGATTAAATGGAACCATTCTTAGTATGTGAATCGATTTTCGCCGGTTACCTCTGGCAGAAACAATTGTAGTCTGGGAGTTTATATGTAGTTGGAACGGACAATTTAACAACAGCGACAACAATAAATAGCGCTTTATTAAGTATTACTAATATATAGCTAATTAAAGAAACGTCCGAAAATAGCATAAACCACAAGTGATGCGACCTTATGGAGATATAAAATTTTTAAAAGACTGTATCAAATAGCATGCCCATACTTTTCAATAAGAGTATTTTGATCGTGCTTATGCTTGTGCTTGTGAACAGTTAAAACCAGTTTGGAACATTAAGTTCTTGTCATTTCACTATTGAATAAAACTTTTATTGTCGGTTTAAAACTTTGTGTCATGATTATTTGTTTCGAAGTCTCTAGAGTTTCATGCGGCGAGGTTGGGACTAATGTTCAGCGCGCTGGACTCTGGATTAAGCGATCTGTGTTCGAGCCCTGGACCAGGGAGTCGTTGTGTCGTGTTCTTGGGCAATGCACTTTACTGTCTGTACTCTCACAGTGCCCAGTAAGAATACGGAAATAACCGTGAATTTTGGGGGCAGCCTGACAGAATGCTGGGAAGTAACGTGCGATGGACTAGCATCCCATTCAGAGGGAGAGCAATACTTCAAGCGGCTTTATGCTACAAAATTCCGGCCGTTTAATATTGTGAATGCATATGCAGGGGCGGATCTAGGGGGAGGGTGCAGGGGGTGCAGAACACCCCCCTCTCAGCCCCCGAGATGACCTGCGGCTTTCTAATACAACTGGTATTCTAAAAAAAAAAAGAAAAAAAAAAGAAGAAGAAGAAAAAACACGTCATTCCTTAGTGGTGCACCCCCTCCTAAGGAAAATCCTGGATCCGCCCCTGGTATCATCAGTGCATGTAATGTGATTTACCGTCGTGAGCCCTAGCTGAAGATTGTTCATAGCCTCTTACGGCTCAGTTCATCATTCGTAAAGTTTCCAATTTTTTGTCCAGTCAAATAACAACGCAACACCGAAACGTTATCCCTTCAGCTCAGGATATCCTATGTTGCCTAGCAACCGTCGAAAGAAATTATGGGCGCTGATCAGAGGTGGAATATAAAATGTGGCCGTCGCTATCAACTCAGGCGGACCGCCTGCTATCAACTGATACTTGTACCACCGACTGAATGATCATTTACCCAAAAGAACCTCGAGCGAAGGGAGCGATGTGTCTGGCTGGGGGAAAGGGAGAGATTTCCTTTTTCTCCCGCCCCCTCCCCGACCTCAACTGACCATGAACCTTAGCCTGCGTAGCAGGCGTCTGTGTTCATTGCGCGCTCGAAACGACGGCGCCTGCTACGCAGGCTACATGAACCTGGGGAGAGGAGTCGTTTAGGTGGTGAAATCCAAGGTATGGCCGCCATCTTGGATTCTAACGCCTGTAGGATCCTGGGGCGAGAAACTGCGTTGGAAGCGGGAAAGCGCAATAATGGCGGACGCTGCAAGGAATCAGCTGCCTTCAGGTTATGATGAGGAGTTTGTGAATGCAGTTGAGGAAGATTTTCAATGTTTAATTTGTCATTTGCCGCTTAAGGAGCCTGTTCAAACGAGATGCGGCCACAGATTTTGTAACGATTGCCTGGAGGAACATTTTAGAAGGAATGTCAGACAACTCGCCCCCCAGACAACTAGCCCCAGACAACTCGCCCCCAATTTTGCCTTCGAGTCGTTTTGCTAACGAACAGTTTGCTTAAGTTGTCTCTCTTTGCACACGCTTTAAGAACGAGAAATATTCAGGTTTTCACTTTCTTTTACCAAAACACAAGTCGGGGACAAATGATATTGTCTTACGACTGGGGGCGAGTTGTCTGGGGCGAATTTTCTAGGGGGCGAGTTGTCCGGATACCTTTTAGAAGGTACGGTTCATTCATTTCAAGTTAGCTTTATAGTTGTACGAAGTTAAAACACGATCGTGTACATCGCAGAGTACAGACTGCAGACTGAGGCCAAAATACAGGTAAAAGGTGAAATGTACACTACAGGGAAAACTGCAGTCTAAAGTAAGCCTACAAATGATGAAAAGTGGTAAGGTCATATCACAGGGCGCCCATACAAGCGGCGTGACTGTACTGTTCGCATGTTCGAAATACATATAAAGAAATGTATGGGGATTTTGAAAGGGTCTTATTATCGTTGACTTATTTCGAGTGATGTCTATGTTTAAGCTTAAAATAAACGTAAACCTACCTCAACTGTTGTATTTTGTCGTTTCTGGGGCTCAAAATGGCGAATTTGGGCGATTTGGAGGGTTTTGCGTTGACTGTTGCTTCACGTAATAAGAAGAGAACAAGGGTGGAAAGCTCGATTTCGACCGCTCCAGCGCCAAGCCGATTTTCACCCAGAAATCGGAATCGCCAGGCTTCCTGATCAAACACCAGGTAAACTGAAGGTTAAAGCTTTTTCTTGGCGCTTTCAATTGAATATCCATTCAAAATCCAAGCGCTAACCGCCGAATAATTTTCGAGAAATGCAGCTTTCGAAGCGACCAGAAACCGGGGACGTGATTTAGCGTTCCAGTCACGCTGTTTCCTCTGGCATTGTTTACCATTATCCAATCAGCGCAGAGCAAACAGCGTGACGGTTGCTCACTGGAACACTATATCACGTCCACGGTTTCTGGTCGCTTCGAAAGCTGCATTTCTCGAAAATTATTCGGCGGTTAGCGCTTGGAGTTTGAATGGATCTTTGATTGAAAGCGCCGAGAAGAAGCTTCAACCTTTCAGTTTACCTGGTGTTTGATCAGGAAGCCAGGCGATTCCGATTTCTGGGTGAAAATCGGCTTGGCGCTGGAACGGTCGAAATCGAGCTTTCCACCCTTGTTCTCTTCTTATTACGTGAAGCAACAGTCAACGCAAAACCCTCCAAATCGCCCAAATTCGCCATTTTGAGCCCCAGAAATGACAAAATACAACAGTTGAGGTAGGTTTACGTTTATTTTGAGCTTAAAAATAGACATTACTCGAAATAAGTCAACGATAATAAGACCCTTTCACAACCCCCATACATTTCTTTATATGTATTTTGAACATACAAACAGTCACACCGCTTGTATCGGCTCCCTGTGGTCATATACCGTAAAATTCCGGTTATAAGCCCCTCCGCTTAAGCCCCCCGGTTATAGGCCCATAATATATATACCTAAAAACGAAAAAAAATACATCCGATTATAACCCCCCCCCCCCCCCTGGATATCAGCTCCCCTCTGCCAGTTGACAGTACTGAACAGGGCTAAATGTTGCTTTATTATGAGTTTTTAACTTTTGAAACGTATTTCGATCAACACTCCCGTAGCTTGTTCCGAAACGTTTTTTTCTATAATTCCGCGTATAAGCCCTCCCGGATATAAGCCCCTCTGCTTATACGCCCACTCAAAACCCCTGCGAAGTTGTATAAGCCCAGGGCTTATAACCGGAATTTTACGGTATCCCGGTCCCTGCAGGATTACAAGAGACTGGAGAGTCATGACTCAACACGAAACCAGTCGGAAAGTAATAATTTTTTTGATGCATGATCTTTTTTCCAATTTTCCTTTGCATTATTTTTAATTATCGAAATTGCCCAACCCAGCAGGAGGCGCGGTGCCTAAATAGTGAGTGCGCTGCTGCTGGACTCCAGATCAAGTGGTCTGAAGGAGTTTTGAAAGTCACTTCTTAAGGGGTAGCTCTGTCGGTATATCATATTTTGATCTTTCAAATATTTCTGAACGGGTTAGGGGAAAAGTTGGTTTTTTTCTGATGGGGTTAAGAAAATTCTATTTTTTTTTTTCTGAGAGGGGCATTAGTCGGCACTTTGATTTTTTTTCTTAGGGGATAGATTTTGACTTACCTTGTCAAAAAGAGGGGGTGGGTTTTAAATGGAATGGCCCTTAGAACTTTGGCTAGGGCCACAGCATTGTTTTCTTGGGCAAGACACTTTACTCTTTACCCAGGTGTTTAAATAATGCCGGGGGATAACCGTGCGATGGACTAGCATCCTCTCCAGGGGGAAATAGAAATACTCCTAGTTGCTCCATGCAACAGAAACCGGGATAAGCTCTGGCGGTACGGTAAACTTGGCTTGATGCATACTTTTGCTAGATTTTGTACCATTATTAGATTCTAGCTCTGCATGGTGCAGCAACCATGGTAAACTCGTGCCAGTATGACTCGTCCTGGTATGAACCCGGGTAAACTCGGCCGGGGTTAAAGCTGCACATTACTGATCCTAGAGTGGGGGTTGGTGGAGGGATCCAGTTTATGTTTTTTTTTGCCTGTGGACTGGCCATGCCAGATTTATTGGGGGTTACATGTACCTAAGTACTTTTTTTGGTGTTTTTGTCTTTGTGAAAGCTTTTGATTAGTGACACCCCCTCCCCCCCCCCTTTGTTTATTGGTCATGGCTCTTGTTAGTGTCAAGTTTCTGCTGGGTCAATATTGTAATCCTTTATGTTTCAAAGGTCATTTGCGGTCTATCCTTGATTGTTTTACCCACCCTTCCCTCCCAGGGGGTTATTTTTTTTTACTTGTTTTCAATTAAGTTTATTTGCCCCAAACTTTCTGCAGTGTTTTCTTAGTGTTGAATAATTTGCTGCCCACAACTGTTTTTCTCCCCTTCACTCTGCTGCCACCAAATCTGTGCCCTATAAGGAGCAATAGCACGATATTTTACGTCACTTTTCTGATTTCGTCCAAATTGAAGAAAACCCTCAAAATAATACTGTAGTTTTGTAATGTAGAAAAACAACAGAGGAGTAGTAAAAATGCAAAAATAACCAAGGATGGTTTTTGACTGACGAAAATTAATACAGATTACGAACGATAAACTTGAAAAAAACTTGCCAGTTTCTTTTCATGATGTGTTGTCCGTGATGTAGCTCCTTTAAGGGTACTCCCTACAATGGACTATATGGGGAGGCTCTGCTCAAAAGGGGCACCTTCTTCACGCTGGAGACATAGAAAAGGGTAGGGATTTCACGAGTTAGAAAAAAGTATAGAAAAGGGTAGGTAAAATTGTCATTACAAAAGGCCCTGAAAATATCTTAAACAGATGCACCTACAGTACCGCCTAAAATCATATGCACATTGGCACACGTGAGACACGAGGGCAGAATGCGTGTATAGCACGTGGAAGGAATGAGACGAAACCACGCCGTTCACAAACGAAACCCACAAAAGTAACTGCATGATCACAAAGAACCTAAGGGGGTACAGGGGTTTACTCTACTACTGAAATGCCTTGAAATACAACTTTAAATTTAAATGAAACATTTCAAGGAAATATTCAAAAATGTGGTACAAATGACCTTGCTATATACTGCAGCGGTCACTGGCAAGGCAAGCTTCCAATCACCGACCACCACAGCCCACCTCCCATCCCCCTCATCCCTAATCAGACTTCAACATTAGACAATGCCTAGTAATCATAACGGCAAGGTTGGGCAGGTCCAGAGTTCTTTCTTACATTTTAACAGAACAGATCCTCATATTCCCTCAGTTAAAATCTTTAGAAGAAAAATTGTCTTCAAGTGAGGCCTGAAGTGCCAAGAAAAATAATTTTTGAGAGCGGGCCCCCATCTTACCTTAAGGTTACTATTTTTAGCGACTACTAATTTTAGCAATTTTTTCAAAGCAAGATTTAGCGACTATTTAATTTAGTGATTTTCCAATAAATTTAAAAAGTTAGTGATATTGAATAAACCAGTTTTTAATGAACATATAGCTAGAGTGATTTCAGTTAACCCGTGAAATAGATATTACACTTTTAGATACTAATACACACAAATTCCATTGTTTTCTTTTGCTTCCATTCGACTATTATGCACAAACTGGTAGATATTGTTTCACGGGTTAAATAAAATCACTCTAAGATGGAAATAAATGTTCAGTAAAAGAACAAACTCACTTGAAATTGAAGGAGTATTTGCATTGCCAGAAAGAACTAAGTCACTGGCATCTATTTTTAAAAAAAAATTTAAGTGGACTTCCCTACAGCAATTTAAAGTCAAATGGGAGGGGGAATTTAAATTTAACGAGTATTAAATTTGACCGATAAAAATTTTAGCGAGTACTAAATTTAGCGATTTTTGCCCAACTCGCTAAAATCGCTAAAATTAGTAGCCGCTAATGATCAAGTCCCCCACTTTCCCTGAAGGTCTGGATCTGCCACTGAACTACTTATTAAAATTTATAAGAAGTTGAATAAAGAAATCATAAATTTTGATAGACTGTAATTTATAAACTCTTCAATGCAAATCAAAAGTTGAATGCAAAATAGTTTAATAAATACCATGGTGGCCTGGAAAGCTTTTAAACCTCTTTATTTTTTTATCACACTTTTTAACAGGCAGGAAGATCATGGTGATCCTTACAATTGTCCTGCAGAGAGGAGGGAGCTGGATAAAGATCGGGTAAATAACACTATCTCAGTCAAAAAGTATTAATTTTTATTGACGATACCACGTTTATTGAGCCAGCTGGGTTTTGTTTAGACAGTTGCATGAAAATATATAATGGTGAATATTCTGCTTGTTGCACACTATATGAATTGTAGGGCCATATGTTTTTTCGGACCAGCTCACATAAACTAGCTGAACACACATGTCAGACACATCCATTTGTATAGGATGATGTAAACAAGGCTGTAGGGTGTTATTTATGATAAATGTACTAACCAAATATTAAGAGGCAAGCATTATGAATTATTTTTTTTGCATAATCATTATAATAATTTATGTACAGAGTAGATACCGTAAAATTCCGGTTATAAGCCCCCCACACACACACACACACACACTTAAAAGATCTCCCGGTTATAGGCCCATCTACCTGGAAACAAAAAAATAAATCCGATTATAAGCCCCCCCTGAATATAAGCCCCCCTCTGCCGGATGACAGTACTGAACAAGGATATAAGTTCCTCTGCTTATAAGCCCACCCAAAACCCCTTACAAAGTTGTATAAGCCCAGGGCTTATAACCGGAATTCTACGGTATGCAGTTTATCCACGAAATTTAGTTACTTTATTTTAAAAAGACTGAAATATATATATTTTTTAAATTTTGCCAATAAACCATTCATTAACCCAGGTAGAGAATATTGGAAACAAATTCAAGAATACGTCTAACTATTTGAAGTGTTTGTACCTTTTTCCATCCAAGTTATCCTCCATCACTTTATATTGTATGTGTTTCTGTTCACTGTATTTTAGGATGTATTTCCTGACAAAGCAACAGAAAGGAAAATTCTTTCTTTTGCCATCAAATGTCCAAGTGAAGGTTGTGACTGGACTGATGAACTGAGAAACAAGGAGGTAAAAAACTGAAACATACACTGATGTATTGTTCTTAAAAAAGATAGTAAGGTGCCAAAATAAACATGTGGCTGAAGCACATTTTATTTGTGTAACAGATTCACTTGGCATCATGCCTTTTCAAACTTGTCCCCTGCACCAATGAAAACTGTCACGTGACTGTGCAAAGGAAAGATCTTGAGGAACATGCGACCATCACGTGTCAGTGGAGAATCCTTGAATGTGATCACTGCAATGAGCCACACCCAGATTGCAAGATGAAGGTAAGCTTACATTAGCTAAGAATCCTTAGGATCATTAGGACCTAATGATTGTAGCTTTTGAAATATTTTACATTGTACTCTTGATGTTGAAGTGCATTTTGTTTTTCACCTATCAATTATTATCTGCAATTATGACTATCATTGGGGTTATTTTCCCTTTGTTTGATTGGTTTAGAGACCACTAAGTCAATTGCAAATACTGGCTGTACAGGTGTAAAAACCACAAAGGCCCTCTCCTGTTTTAAGCCTGCGTCTCTCTGTTTGGGCTGAAGTTCATAAGTTCATTTTTTAATAAGCACCCCCTCTCTTATACTCCCCCCGGCCACAGATGGTAAATCATGAAAACTTATGAACAAGGAAACAAGACAACTTTATGCTTTTACTTACTTGTTGTTGTTTTGTGGAGATGTGTTACCAAACATAAAAAGTCCACTTTATTTCTTATTTGCCTATAAATGATGCTCTGCTTGTGTGCATTACTGCATTACTCTGCATGTGTTCCAGGGGGGTTCTTGCCCAAAATTGGGGGGGGGGGGTGCAGCATGCTTCCTGAAACCCCATAGCCAAAATATGCCACTTACATGTACCCTATTTCAGACCTGACCATAAAATCGATACCCTATCATTTTAGACCAAACCCTACCATGAAACTGCTTGTTTGTGTTAACATTTGAGAGGGGCTTCAAATACACTCAGATGTTAATTAAATTGCACTTCTCAAAAGCTGAATAATAGAAATGATACCAGCTATCATCCCATGGATGTGTTGAGAATAAGCAAGTTGATCACGAAATTAAAAATATAAATTTCTTTTTGACAATAATTATTTTTCTCCATTAAGTCATTTGGAAAGCAATATACAGGACTTTCTATGGGTTTAAAGGCACAAATTTTAAACCCACTTGGGATGTTGGAGATTACCCTTGAAAAGCTTGTTTATCACTCGCCTGATGTAAAGCTCTGATTTACAAGCTTTTCTATTGTTTTCCCAACATCCCTTGTGGGTCGATAAAAATATTGTGACTGTAAATCCATAGAAAGTCCTGTCTATTAATTGCTTGATTGATTTTTTTGCTACTGGTTAATTTGGTCATAACTTCATTTTGTCCAAAGAAAGCATTTTGTCTTTTGCACCTTAGCACTGCATTCAAAAATATTCATCACATGCATTTCCTGTTAAGGGTCAAAACGTTACCGAAGAAGTTATTTGTTTCCAGAGTTCTCACCTGCTTCCTGGCCTTTTATGCGTTGGGATGTAAATACATAATGATGGAAACCACTACATTTTGTGAGAACAGCCAAAAAATAAAGGGAGACATGAGGGTCTAGAGAGATGAGGAAGAAAATTAACGGTCAAAGCGTAACACGTTTTTTAATCATGTCTTAAAACTAAACATGGTAGTTTACGGTACATTTTTTCTTGTAGGATCATATTGAACAGTGCAGAAAGTTTCTAGTAACCTGTCCCAACAGTTGTGGTGGTTTATTCCACAGGGAAATGGTAAGGCTTTTGATTTCCATCTGTTCATCTGGCTTCCACCAGTGATCTAAAGTACAATCCAGACCCACCCTGGAATTGACATACCGTAAATGCTCAAATTAGCACCCAGCTTCAAATAAGCCCCCCCCCCCCCCTCCTGTCGGGTTGTGTGTAAAATGGTCTTTCAGAAGATTTACTTTTATTATAACCATGGGATGCAGGCAATGTTGCATGCATACAAAGATTTCCTAGCACGTTTGTTTTGTTCTGCCTGGCTGTTCGTTCATTACAGCACTGAGTATCAATATTTCTTTCAGATTCCAAATCACACCGAAAACACCTGTCCATTGACCATAATCTCCTGTCCTTATGAGCAGACGGGCTGTGAAACAAAGGTGTGTATACTTATATTAAAGTAAAGGAATTTCGGTTGTTACTTGAAGTAATAAGTGCCAATAATATGGACCTATAAACTAAAGGGGCTATGTCACGCAACTGGTCATAGAATTAACTGAAATATCACAGTAACGGCTTGAAATTGTAGAAGAACTAAAAAGAAAAACACAAAGGCCAAAAAGGAGCATGGATGGGAAAAATTTGAGAAGATTAACAAGGATTGCGTTCGGGTTACAGTAACTTGAAAAACGTGACGGCCCGACATTTTTCAAGTTTATCTCAGTTTGTATGAAAGTTTCGTTTACAATGCTCGAAAATCATCCTTGTTTGTTAAGTAGCCGTGATTTTGCCAATAAAAGACCAATTTGAAATTTAGAGCTCTTAAGTTACGAAAATAAAATTAATAGAATTACCTAAAATACCCAGACCTAGCCCGAAAATAAAATTAATAGAATTACCTTAAATACCGTGACTTAAGTAAGCTCATCTTTTCTTGCAGGTTCAGCGAAAACAGGTAGAGTCCCACCTTCAGTCTGCCACAAGACTCCATCTTGACTTAGCTTGCGTTAAGTTAAATAACACAGAAGCTAAGTTAAATAAAACAGAAGTGAAGTTAAATAACACAGAAGCCAAGTTGAATAACACAAAGCTTAAGCTAAATATTACAGAGGTCAAGTTAAATGTCACAGAAGTAAAATTAAATGAAGCACAGGTTCAGTTGAATAAAACAGAAAAGACGACAAAGAAACTGTTAGAGAAACTCGACACACTTGAAAGGAAATTTAAAAACACTGAAGTAAAGTTAAGTAAAACGCAAGAGAAACTCGAGACAACAAGTAAACAAGTGGAAAAATTTGATAAACCATTTGTTTGGAAGATTGACACCTTTAGTAGCATTTTGAGACAAGCGAGGGCTGGAGGAAAAAGTGTATATGATAGTGCTCCATTCTACACAGATAGAACAGGAGCTAATGGATTCAAGTTGAAAGTGAAGCTTTATCCTAATGGCGATGGGTCTGGCAAGAACACTCACCTATCGGTGTTCATTTTTGTAATGAAAGGTGAATATGACGCTATATTACCCTGGCCTTTCAAAAAGAAATTGAAGTTTACATTGATTGATCAACAGGAAGATCCAGTCAAACGAGAAAATGTTACCTTGTGCTTTATACCAGAATTCTTTGCAAGGCCTACACAGGAAGAGAGCAGTACTGGGTAC